>NC_065965.1:1527083-1832500 GCF_021464435.1 Cataglyphis hispanica | reverse complement strand
ACCGGCGAGGAAGATGTGATTACGTCCGTTAATTATTTCGTTGTCGGGAATAAGGGCGAGAAGGGGATGTGCGCGCGAAAAACACAAATCCGCTCACGGGAAAGCATTTCCATAAAAAATTCACCGCTTGTTTCGCGGATCAGAGGGAAGAAAATGAGATCATCGTGGAGAGGGAGAGAGAAAGAGAAAGAGAGAGAGAGAGAGAGAGAGAGGAGCTCCTAAATGCATTCGCCGCCGTAATTCTGCTTCGCTACTGATTACTGCCAACTTCCGTTTGCACCGTGGCAGGCGCACTAAGTGTAATTGTCCGTTGTGTCAATCAACCATTTCCGCGCGGGGTGATCGCCAAATGGTTCCTTTAGTCGGGATTGAGAGCTAAACCCGAAGATACCTCGTCCGTTCGTAAAGAAAACTTTATTATATCTTCAATTAACATTATTTATATAAACGATAAAGAAATGATTTTGTTAGTATTTTATACATACCTGGATATTATTGTTGTATCAAATTTCAACAAGAAATTCTCGTTATATTCTCTTGACCTGGTACAAATTCATTAGATTTGCGTATAAGTTTTCACATTATGTTTGCGCTCACATTGATATTTGGAGCGAAAATTTATCCTTGTTTTCGGAATAACGAGGCTCTCCGCATTGCATCGCGTAATGAGTGCATAACATCGGGGATGCGCATCGCGAATATCGAATTCGCGCCGCCCTCCTTCGTTCTCCAGCGCGCTTACAAGCGGAATTGCTTAATGACGATACTCGTTCTCTCGTTCACTTAGTTTAGCATGATGCCAATGGGGAAACCGCGACATAAGTGGATGGTGTCCTGCGTGCTCTCCCAAGCCCTTCCACGGTTAAGTGCACCGGGGTTGGCTGCCGGAGGGTGCAGTCACACCATCCACGAGTGGGCAAACTTGAGGGGAACATTCTGGCCGGGCTACGAAACCTCTGTCTCTCTTTATTCATATTTCGCGTTACTTTGTTTACGCGTATTTACATTTATGTTCTATATATTTACTCTCTCTCTCTTATCCGATCTATCTAATGAATTTTGAGTTTATTTGTATTTCTTCGAAGGGTTTAATAGTGAAATTTTACAATTTTTCCCAAATTATGACGTTTAAAATACAATTTGTCATTCTACAAAATTGAATTCAAAAATATCTTTAGAGAGAAAATAAATTTTCAACGAAAAATGTAAGTTGTATAAATTCAACAATCTTGTAAAAAATTTAATAATTTTTGAAATTTTATAAATTTGTAATTGGTGAAAACTTAAAATAACAAAATAATGAAAGAATAATTTTAGTATATTTTAATATACAATGTATTTTTTGGAGCTAATGATAAGCACGATTGTGCAATTCCGAAAATTATATGCGTTTATATATTTTCGGTTATTGTCGATGAGTAAACAACATTGTATAAAATTGCCATGAGCATTGAGAGTCCGCACACGGCATAGAGTGAACGATGTAAAACGTGTATAAGGAGTTATCAATATGGCGTATATTTGACATATAGTTCGTTTCGCACATGATCATCTCTCGCTCCCTTCGTCCTCTCCCGTTCTACCACCGATCCCATACTTCTCTCTCTCCTCCATTTTTTTCCCTCCTCGTTTTATCATTGAAAGTATATGGGTGGAGGTATGTACGTTGTCAGATCAAAAGCATGAAAATACGTGGGAGCCGTGGCTGCGTCCGGCAGAAACAATGAAAGCAAATACGGGCAATGGAAAACTACCGGGCATAAAAGAACGAAAAAGCGGTCATTGCGAGTTACAAAGGACCGCGTGGAAAAGTACCGTAGATATCCAGTTTGGGCAAACACGAGGAACGAATGGAAAAAAAAAAAGAAGAAAAAAATAGAGACCGCGCAGAGCAGACGCGCGCGCGTACGCGGTCTCCGATATTGCCGAAAACCACCGACTTCGGAACCGATATCGACAGTCGCAGACGTCATATGCCGGGTTTTTCCGGATGTCCGACGAGCGGAATTGGGATGGGAATCGATTGCGGCCAGAAATAATCTCCAGCCTTTTGAGCTTGACGTCTCGGCGTCCCTTTCTCGTGAAAGAGCAGCGCGACACGGTTATCGAGTTTATTTGAGCAGCAAAATTCGTTCGATCATGTAAAATCTCCTGCTCGACTGTGCGACTGCAACGCCGTTTTTGCAGTCTTATGGGAGATATATTTATGACTATGCTTTCGCATCATCAGTATGGAATAATAAATTATATATATATATATATATATATATATATATATCGCATCGTGCATTCTACTAAAGCGAGACATAAACGGGCGAATAGAAATAGATCGCAAATGAAGAATGATTCAAGTGACGTCGTACGAGATATCGCCGAGCAAGAGTATCGTATTTCGACGATATTACATATTCCGCGTAGGTAGTGATTGAATCAACATACGTGCCAAGTGTCACAGTAAAGGCGGACGGATCATACCAATAGCAATATCATTGCAAAGAGAATCGGGAGATGTACCGATAACTATAATTTACTAATTAATAGATTTCAAATTCAAATGTAAAGTTGAGCGTTTAATACAAAAGATAATTTTTTATCAACTGTCGCATCGCAAAATAGAATTTTGCAATTTCGATATTTAATTAATTTTCAACAGTAACATTATTTGACGAATGATACTTTTCGATCCGTACTCCTCGATATATAATTCCACGTTTCAGCTTGTAACGAAGTTGATGATGCGTATACGTTCACGGTCACGCGTGAATCATCGTTTCTGCATACATGTGTAACGCATACGTGTATGTATAACGTGTGTGCGTTTCAGCGCGCGCCAAAGGCACCGAAGTAATTGCGAAAAAGAGTTATTCTGCCGTCCGAATAGCTTTCACCGAAAGCGCTGTTCTTTTTCCGCAGCGCGAAGGGAGAAAGAGAGAGAGAGAGAGAGAGAGAGCGAGAGAGAGTGTGTGTGTGCGTGCGTGTATGTTTGAGTTTGTGCGTCTGTGTATGTGTGTAAGAGAAAGAGAGAGAGTCGCATGCTGGGACATTAAAGCCTCGAACGTTGCTTTTCATCGAGATGCAAATCCACGGTCTTATAACTAAACCTTTCTCGAACGCTTACCCTCGCACACATCCATGCCGCAAAAGTTTCACGAGCACACGACATGCTTTAGGCGATTAACTACGTATCGCGGTTCATTAGTCGTGCAGTTTTATAAAATAATAGCCCGCGCGCGCGCGCGTGCCTTCTCCGCCCCTCGTATCCCCTCAAAGAACACACACACACACACACACACACACACTACTCTCTCTCTCTCTCTCTCTCTCTCTCTCTCTCTCTCTCTTTCTCGCTCTCTTTTTACATTTTCGATATTTATGAGGATCGTTACCGCGGATACGGGCAATATTTCCACAAAATATCGGCTCAGAAGAGCTTTATTTTTTATTTCTATAGTAAAAAGCGCGCGGCTGTCTATTGTCCCGTAAAAACTCGCGCAAACCCTTTTGACGTCATTGAATCGCTGTCTCTATCTCGATCGATGTATTAACTGGTGAAAATTCGGGCCGTGATAAATATGCGAATTTTTGCGGAGGATTTTTTATCGCGCACATATACGGAAACATATATTTTTGCATGTAAAGCTAGAGAAATTATTGTTGATACATTGTCGGTAACGCTCAGCAAAGTAATAATACAGTACAAGTAATTGCTTGCAATTACTACGCGTTATTTTACATTATCTAAAATGTTTTAACTTGAGAGACGCAAATGACAGACGGTATTTTATTCTCAAATGAAACGCACTTACTAATTGAAACTCACGACAAGGGGTGCGCTCATAGTATCGAAACACTTACACGCAATTGCTTTCGAGTATTGCACTTTCAGAAAAAATTTCGGTTCTCTCGGGTCCATTATATCCGAACCGCTCTTGCGTGCTCGCATTGCCAGTAATAATTCGTATATGTCTAGCTATACGAGGGTGAAAAACATGGGGGGTCCCGAGAAACAAACGACAAGTGGGTATGCGTGTAACGATCTCGCATTCGATACACGAAATAGTACAGAATATTTATTCGTACAGAAGACGCGTTTCTCTCTATATCGCATTTTATATATAATACAAATTTTATGAGTTTTTTCCGTATCATAAACAAAATTTGTAAATAGTAATAATCTTTTTACGTAAGTACGTTTTATGATATAAACGAAATTTCTTAACTTATTGTTAATTAAATTGAATATTAGCAAAAATATTTAATTCTCAAATAATATTTTTAATTGCGATAAATCTATGTGCGTGTGTGTGTGATTGCATTTATTTAAAAAATTCATTATTTAACTTTTTATTATTATTCTGGTACCTATTAATTTCATAATATACGAATATATAATTTTTAATTATGACATTTAAATTACTTATATCGTGTCAGAGTGAACGATGCGAAGCGTGGAGCGTATAAATTTAATAGAAAATCTGCGCGACACATTTCAATAAATTAACGAGACGTCGCACACATGTCGGAAATGATTGCATTCGCGAATAACATCCCGGATATTTAAGCATATCGTACGCCAGGATTGGAGCTCAGGTGCATATCGTTCGTTCAGGAAAATCCCAGCGAGGAGACTAGGCAAGTTTATTGCGCCTGTCGTAGAAAGAAGAGGAAAAGAGTGTAATCGCGCGAATACTGTCGATTCGTTTGGTCTCTCATATCTGAAATTGCTGTCGCCTCGAATCTATTATATCCGAGCCGGTGAGGCCCGAGAGCCGGATCTCTCCGTAATAGAAATCCGTGGCCGAGTTCGTTAATTCGCGCCGGTATATGCGACGAGTTCTCTCTCCGAAAGCGAGAATGCGATAGAAGTTGAGAAAAAAGGAGAGAGAAGAAAGAAAGAGGGAGGCAAGAGAGAAAGAGAGAGAGAGAGAGAGAGAGAGAGAGAGAGAGACGGAGGAAGGCGACCTGATAACAGACGCGCGAAAAAGGGAGAGAACGAAAACGGAGGGATGAAACTCGATGAAATAGGAAGAACGGCAGGGATGAAGCTGGAGAGCGCGAGCTACTCGAGAAGAGAGAAAACCGGAGCACCTACGATTCCATTGAACCAGGGGCACATCTGCCGCTTTGCATTATGCCGCACGCTGCACTCATCCGCGTCATTCGATCTGCTCGACGCAACCTCGAACCCCTCGAGAAGAAAAGAGCGAGCGAAATGACGAGATGGATCGCGAGAGGAAACGAGAAAGAGAGCGAAAGAGAGGAAAATCGGTCGTTGTTCCCCTTGTGGCCTCGTGCCGAAGTTATATCGTCCTACCTGCCGAACGATAAATCCGCTCGATCCTTTTCAATGAGGTACCCACTCAAATTTATGAGGGAATTAATAGTAGATCTAGCGAAAAAGTATCGGCGATATATCGCTTGCTCGTGAGTAGAGCGGAGAAGAAGGCCACGTGTCTATTGCCTGTAGTTGAATCTCATAATTGCTATTAGTATTTTCACCGTAAGCATTGAAAATTTTCCGCTTAAAACTTTGGTATAATTATTGAATCGAGAAATACCGTGTTTCTAAGTAATTTAAAGCCTGTTGAGTAGAGTTGCGGGTGATATCATGGTTAATTTTGCGATCCGTTCGCGTTCTATTTATTCCCACCGAGTTCCGATCGAAGTTACTGACGCGAATTAGTCGCATCGAGACGGTACTTAATTCGATTAAAGAATCGTTCATCTCTCCGTCGATCATCACCGCCGCAAATAAAAATTATTAACTGTTTAAACGCTCGTCCCGCTAGGATAAAGCGTGATATATTCCCTTTTCATCGTGCGAGCAAAATGCGTCGGAAAATTGGACGGAGCAGGGATGACGGGTATAAAGAGAAGCGCACCCCGCCCTTATAATCCGGAGTACATTTTTCACGCCGGCACGTTATATTACATATTTATGTCACGCTCGATGTCCGACTCCCTCCGCGTTACGTTGGATATGCAACAACTGCGCTCTTAGGACGCGGCGCCCATTAATGATTCAGCGAGCCGAACAAAGCGCGGTGCTTGAATTTGTTCAAGCCTTCAAAGCAGAGACGGATTTCGAGCTGAGCAAAAAAGGCACGACGAATATAGGTACCGAAAATTTCCGACGAGCTCCACTTCGTTTGCATATAATACATGGAAAAATTCTTACAAAAAAAAGTAGATATTGAAAGAAAAAAATTATAATGTTATAAAATTATAAAAATAAAATTATAGATATATCTCTACAAAAATTTCTGCTCCATGAAATATATAAATGAAATGTCAAATGTAAATAAATTTTTTAAAAGCTCGAAAATCTATATTAAATTTATCAAAAATTTCCTTTCTTATAAATGAATCATATTATCGGTTTTAATGCATGTAATTAATTGTTACTTTTTTATCATATATGCATATTGTACAATAGAGTAAAATATAATTTTCAGTACAGTTATTATATAATGTAATTATATAAATGTATCGACTTCAAAATTTGATTAAACTCGCTACTGCATTGCGGAAAGCCTTTTCTCTCCCTTCGCCACACATTGAGTTTATTTTATCCTTTTGTTATTCTACGTTTCGCGTAACTGTATCGTGTAGCCTCGATGTACAATCCCCTGTACACGATACATGAATCTTCTTCACCCTCGTCGGATGAGTTTTGACGGACGAGAATGAGGATCGAGGACTTACACGCGATTATAAACCCTCCAACGAAGCCCTGCGGCTAGTTGGCCCACTTTCGTATAATTTTCGACATGCTGTCCGGTTAAATCCGGCTATTCGCGTGAAACGCGGATATAAAATCATTGGCTGCAAAATCACAAAGGAATCTAAATTATAAAGAGCACTTTAAATATAAAGAATTGAGATTAAGATTTTAAAAAAATTTAATTAAAGTATAACATATTATTGCACTAAATTTATGACATTGTCAAAAAATGTATATTTATTAATTAGATTTATAATATTTATATTGTGTGTATATAATAAATATATTTTTTAGCTTTTTATATCTCGTGCGTGTAGATCGCAAATAGTTTTATACTACATTACAAAAGATGACGATATATATATTGATTCTTTTTTTAATTATCTTTGCCGATTATCTACCGGATAACGATATATTATACACATCTAATATAAATTCTCTCTCTCTCTCTCTCTCTCTCTCTCTCATAGATATTATGATATTATAATATGAGATATATGTACGCAATAGGATGAATATTTTGATCGAATAATAAGGGTGATAACGATTGTCCTCGATTGCATTGTCTGGGAGAGGTAATTTATCACATCGATGAATTTATGGCTACTAGTGCGATGAAGGGGTTAATTGCATATCCTAGTGTATGTTGAGTAGTTGATTCTATTATTTGAATAACGGCTGCTTCATTTACATGGATAATTAGGTAACGTAATATCTGCGAAGCCCCTATGTTACCGATACATGTATATTTGCAATCGATACGGATAAATATCGTCACTTGATTAATAAAATCATCGTTATGGATTATTGCCGGCTTTCTTTTGAATCTGCTACGAATAAATCAGTTTGCGCGCGATTGGATTATATTCCATGCGATGTTGAATTATTCGTCCTTCTAATTTATCGGATCGATAGCGTCGTATCGGCTTGTATAACGTGCATTAGAGTTTAAATAATTGTACGTTGGACGAAATTTGCCTAAAGACAAAATGCACAAATTGCAATAAAAATACTAGAAAAAAGTATAATTATTATAATATAATCAAAGTAGTAGTTTCGTGTATCATACGTAAAACGAAGGAACGTCGTGAGTAATTAATACGGTCGTGTCGTCTCATGAAAGCTAGGAGATTTAATTCTCTTATCTGCCATACTTATCGGTCTTACGAGAAAAGCGAATGCGATTATGACAGTCATCGAGTTTTTCGTTTTTCACGACGAGTGCACTCGCCCCTCCGAGCGCGTGCACACCGCTGTTAAATCCTACCGAAAGGGCGTTCACGATCACGATCGAGGGTCGTTGTATTCAAACACTCTGATCGCACGCCTTTCACATATCTCGAATTTACATATAGGGTTACGACTCCATTCGCGGCCAAAACGAAATAATCTCGTTATGTAAATGGACGCCTGCGAGATGCGACGTGACGCCACACGATATCGTCCTCCTAACTGCTGCACGTCGAATCTTTTTTTTTCTCGACATCTTCAACGCTTTCCCCCTAGAAGCGCACGCAATGCCGACATAGCAATATAGAAGTCATTGCGAATTTTACAGTCGGCATTACCGATCGGTGTATCAGCTTGTTTAACTATTCGGACGGCAATACACTGTTATTTATACTCCAGCTTGTATTACAAACGTGCATTTTGAACGATTTTAAATAATCGTTAACGAGCAACGCGCATATATATTCGACTATACGAGCGAGGTAGATTGGGGCGTATCTAGACCGAGCGATCTCATCCGCGTCAAGTATGAATTATTTAAGTATATTGTTGAATAAACATCAACTCTTAAGACTCGCATCTTGCCTGCCAACGAGTTCTGAGAACGGTATCTTGGAAATATGTCTGTTGCCTGTCTAAGAAACGCGCAACGCGAAGGAACGAAGCATTCAAACGGTCAAGATGCAATACATACCACCGACATACTAAGTTAGGCTTTCGGAATAGAAGATGAAGTAGACACATTTCCTTCTCTTAGAAAGAATTCAACTGTCAAAATCATGACCTATGAAAATTACATTTAAGAAATTCGACAAAAAAAAAGAACGCTGGACTATCTCACAGATGGATATATTTCAAAATTCGCATAACATAGATACTTTTGAAGATCGTTAAGTTGGCTTTTATCGAGCAAATGCAGCTTTATTATTATCTCTCGGAAAAATTTATTGATAATCGTGCATACGTATTATTCATGTCACGGAAATTGTGAAATACAGCTGCGTTACGTAATTTCTTACGAGGGAAGGGATGCGCTTCTCGTATGCTAATGACGCTAACCGCGGGCGCGAAAAGAAATTAATCGAATGGAGCTCGGAGAGTTAAGAGTGTCGGGTGGTAATTCATTCTTACGCCTAGCGCGGCCGGTTCGGGTTACGAGCACTCGCGTAATCGTCCCTCGTGAATTGGATTCGTCGTGAGTTATGCGACAGCGTAATATGTGCGAGGAGACGTGATGGTGTCTCGTTATTCCGCGTGCGGGGCCATTCACGGTGAGCGCGAGACGTCGCGAGTCGTCGCGAGTCGTCCAGTCTCATTCGACGTGGCGTCGGTGTCGCGATTCATCGTAAATTAAATGAACGAAGGGAGCAATCAGCGATCCCGCAATAGACTGTCGAGATAAGACTCGTCGCGTCGTTGGCTCTCGTTTAAAGACGAGCGATGTCTGAACGTACGCAAACACAGAATTGGATCCTCTCGTTCTTCCTCGTATTACCGCTGCTCTCGTCCGTCGTTAAGAAAATCCTCGTTTATTGTCCCGGGTCAGTGACGAGACGACGAAGAAACGCACACACTCTTTCCGTCTCCGCCGTTCCTTTTTCCATCCGTCGAAGACGAGAGTTAGAGATAAATATGTAGAGAGTGTCGTTGGCCTCTCTCTCTTACGGAGAAAAGGCCCTCTCCTGTTGCACAAGGAGATGCATATACATGGGCGTTCGCAGGGGAACGTCATGATTCTTCACGCGAATCAGGCTGTCGCATGTTTCTTTTCTTGCCTCTCTTTCTCTTTCTCGTTCTGCGAATCTTTTCAACTTTTTCTGTCTCTCTCTCTCTCTTCCTCTTTCCTCTTTCAACCTCTCTCGAACTTCTTTCTCTCGTTCGTGTGATAAAACAGCTCAAGTCGGCTTTCGTGATAAGAAGGAAAAAGCAACGACGTGTATCTGTGTACTCGAGATTATTTTATCGTGGCGCATTGCGATACACGTGGGATTTGGCTGTTTTCCCCTCTTTTTCCTCCGAGGATAGATAGATGCGTCTTGGTTAAAGTTTTTCCTTCTGAATTCTGTCAGTGCGTCATAGCATTGGTATTATTATTATTTTATTTTAAATATAATTATAATAATATAATAATAATAATATAGATGTGCATAAATCGAATGTGAAATATATCAAGTAATATATCTTTCATAACTTATATTAATCTTGTAATAATTTGATTTCTTTCGATAAGTTATATTATATATCAACTTTATTGACTATAAAATGGGAATCTTATTGATGAAAGTGGCGTCGTATGTTGTAATTACGATCGATAAAAGGTTATGAATATTGCGTTCATATAATAAGAATTAATCTGGAAGAGAAATGAGGTCAGTTATAAAATGTATTATTAATTGTATGGGCGTAATTAATGGTAGAATATGGATAAGTGAGCATTATTAAGGGGGACCAGCGGATGTCGGCTTTGATGATAAGCTAAAAGACACGCGATTTATTTGTTTCGCCTTATTCGCTGCTCTCAATCAATAGACAATTAATAAAGTTGATAAGCAAACACAGAAAGTCTGCAATTGGCGCTTGTAGTTTGCGATAAATGGCTATGATGATACGGATATTATAAATCCACGCGGGATATGTAACGCAAACGTTATATATTGCATATTGATGTAATTGTAATAATATTACGCAATCATATCTTTTATGTTAGCTGAAATATAATTTGTGGTTTATTCAATTTCTGTGTGATTATATGCCATAAATTGGACACGTACCTTTGACAGAAATAATTCTTGCAGTCATTTTACCGTTGTTATCGGCTCTTTTTATCAAAATGAAAATAGATTGAACGACTGTCACGTTACGCGATATGATGTCGAATAAAATTAATCCTCTTTTCTAATAGCGGGAACGGAAAAGGTACTTGCGCATTATGATAAAAATCTCTTGGACTCAGCGCGGTTGAGCCGGCGCTCTCCGAAAAGTGTCTTTCGCTCGGGAAATGAGGTAATAATACCATCCATGGTAGCGCCCACGGCCGATATATTATGTTCCATTAGCGAAATCTCATCGCGCCAGGCATTGATTATCATTAACGACGGCGAAATCGATAACGCTCGCCGCGTTCTCGTCAGGTTTCATGGAAACCGTCGATAAGCCGTCCAGGTCACGGTATAATTCGTAATAAGGGAGAAAACGGTGAGAGGAGAGAGAGAGAGAGAGAGAGAGAGAGAATCCGAAAGAGATAGAACGAATCGCGAACCGTTCGACCATTCATGAGAGTTCATCCTTTTTCACGGACACACGGCGCACACGTGTAAACGCGCATGTAAATTCCCCAGCTTCCTCACGAACAACCCCTTCGCGGAAACGAGAAAACGTGGTTGTACAGAAATTACTTTGCCCTGTTTCGCTCGTATATACGATCTCGTCCTTCCCCTTTCTCCCTCGTACTTTTTCCTCTCCATTATCTTACTTCGGTGACTTACACTATTTTCTGAGCCGCGTATCTCGATGGGATTCATGGCGAAAATGTAATAAGATCGTGTATTTGCGCCCAGCGATATTTCCTACAAAGACGAACTCGTACATTAGATTCAGCCGCAATCCATACCGAGTAACGTACACCATACTCCTCGATAACACCATCGCGATCATGAATATATTTCCAGCTTGTACAGAATGCACCGTGCTCATCTAATTACGTTGCCTCTTTCCTTCGTGCTCAGACTTTCAATCTGTATCTGCCGATACAACTTTTCTTCAGTATCGCTGAATAAACTGCTTTGTACAATTGGATCTGTAGAATCTTTGTTTATTATATTGATGAAAGCATTTTTGCGATATATATCCAAATAATATTACCTTGATATTTATAGTATAATTTATTATATATATTTTATCATATTAATTTATTATATATTTATTATAATATAATTTTAATTTACGCGATATAAATTTTATGTGATATGAATAAGTTATTTTGTGATATAAGCTCCCGAAGAAGTGTACTTAATATTTCGATGCTATCCTGTTGATCGCCAAACGATTTACATTTTCAAGTTCACCCGAGATTTAAACGACGCTTGTCCTTTCGGGAAGTATTCACTCGCATAAACGGTTTCCCGAACACGGTGGCGATAAGTTCGCGGTTTGATAACTCTTTGCATCCGTTTCAAGAAGCACTCGTCACAGTCCCTTTCGAGATACCGCGGTCCGACCCGCATTTGCCTTTCTCTCAGGCCGAGCCTTCCGCTCTTTGTCGCTTTCAAGGAATATTAATTACGACCGTCTCACAAAAGACACCGACCGGAAGTTTTCGTCGGCTATCAAATGCAGAACAGGTTAATTAAATTCTCGCCGCTCGCGCGCGGCTTGCAAAAGGACCCCGCGACACACGGGCACAATGCCGGGGTCAGAATGCCATGAGGTACTGGTTAATTAGGCACACGATGAATAGCATCGCGATATACATCCGGGAACACTTCTAGTCAGCATCACGATGTCTGTCGTTCGTTTGTGCGAGTCGGGTATAATTTCGGCGAACCTATGTAACTTTAACGCTTGTATATATTATTACATAAAGGCATAATTTGAAAATTATTTATGACGAAAAAGGAAACTCTGATATAAAATCAAAATAGTAAGAGAAGGGCAAAACAATAATTAAAGCGCGATTGTATGCACATTTCATTTATTGTAACTGTAACATCAGAAGTGTTTATTGCTCTTAGATATTTTTATATTTGTCGTAGATTGAAGTAATGAAAAATAGAGTAGGTCTTTTTAAAGTGCAACGTTATATGAAGTTGATATCTGATGTCATTTTTAATATCTTCATTTCGCTTGTACGATTTTTTTCCACTGATAAATGCAATTGTTATAAAATTTTTTTTAATCAGAGTAAATATCAGTTGCCACGCATTTACGTTCAATATGCAAGATGCGAATCTGCTACAGGCAACAATATTTTCATATAATGGGGGTATCCGATTATTTTCTTTTTATGCCACGTTGGCGGATATTTTTGGCAATACAAGAATTGAACCGAACAATACGCGGATTCGGCAAAGGCCCGTAACAGGAGCGCCCACGCGTAGCCGGCGGCTTCTGAGCTAATTAGGCGATATCATCGATGCACGGCCAATGAGGATTGATTTTCACGTACACGCGGCCGGATCTATACGCGCTTAATTGGGTGGAGAATGCCACCGCATGTGCAGTTTATATTGATCGGAATGTTCACATCAACGATGTAATCATATTTGTCCAGGCATGCTTTGGCAGCCTGCCGTCCCATCGTGTTTGCTTAATAATTATGGATCGATTTTGGGTCCGGATAATATTGACCCTCGACACTGCCGTATGGTAGGTACCGCTCCATCGTGGCGTATGATGCGCGCTGTTAGCCCGTAGAAATCGCACGTTGACAGAGACGTGCCAGTCGCACGCGAAAATTCACACGCTTTCGACACGCTTTCGTTCGCAGAAACCGTCGGCGTTGCGTTTTTATTTCACGGTTTTCGAATTAAGCCATCTCGGCGATCTCGTAATAAACGATGCGTTTTTCTCATTTTTTTGTTTCGAACGTTTCGTTGTAAATATATAGACGAAAGAGAGAGAGAGAGAGAGAGAGAGAGAGAGAGAGAGAGAGAGAGGGTGTTGACGCGATAACGTCTCTATCGGCGCGTTGAACCGCGAGAATCGTAAAGCGAGGTTCCGCGATCGAGAGATACATTCCCGTCGTTGACACTGGAAACAGCTACTAAAAATGTGGCGGGTCGTCGGGTCCGGTCCGCGATGGCTTTTAATTAACGACGTGGTGCGGCGAGAGAGCGGGTCGACCGGGAAGCGTGGGGAGGGGGAGGAGGGAGACTCTGATATGCAGAGCCGGGAATCCACCGACGGTGATCACCGCGGAGATATGTAACGCAGTGTACGCCGCGATGGTGGCCTATAAACCCCGCGGGGATTACACGTGCATACGCGCGTAAACCCGAAGCTGAATGGCCGATGGACACGTAGGTATTCCGTTCGTTGGAAATGTGCGAATGAACGGACAAGCCCATTTATGTGTACGCGGACTTCCGAACGCATCGCGTGACACTGGCGAGCTCATCGCTCGTTTGTCAAATTCCGCGTAAAAAATTGCGGATCGCAATTTCATCCCCGAAGCCTGATTAGCGGGCGGCACGTATGAGACACAGTGGAGTTTTTAGGAAAGATCTATAGTAAAATGAAATCTGCGAGCATGGCAAATCCGTGAGAATAGAATAAAAATATATAGATATCTTCTTTATTAAATAATGTGATAAAGCAAATAATTCTAGAGTTTTTCAAAAGATTTATCAAACTAGTTATGTGAATTGCAAATCAAAATATGTCAGGATGGGATTGCATTTTGTGGTACAGCGATAATGGAGTTAGAATATTGCTGATATTAAGCAATAAGCGCGTTTAGGTATTATCGCGAACGCATGAAGCTGCAGTAAATGCGTTTATTGATCGACGATATATATTATCTGCATAACATAACTAGCCAATAATATCTGTATTTAGCAATTATTTCGCAACTAACGCAAACGAATGCAAATGCATAGACGAAATAGATATACAATTTTATTGTTTTTAATACGAGTATGTAACCGCGTGAAATCTAAGTTCGCGTGTTGAATATAATGACGCTATTTGCGGCGTCGCGGTATTATCGTATTATCGAAAAGTGGCTGCTTGGAATTTTCCGACTCATTATCTCGGTAATTAAGACCGGAAGTTACCGGTGCGCGCGTTCGCCGAGATTCGCCGCGTGTAATTCTAGAAGCGATGTTATCCTATTATCATGTGTGGGGGCAATGGTACTAAAATAACTCGTACAAACGCGCACATATACATATACACATATACATACTTGTATATGCCACCTGGTGTTAAATGCCGAAAAGTGTTCGGTGTGCACGACAGGGAAGGTGTTATCGCGTATCCCAAGGGGTACCGGCGCATGTCGAGCTAATTGATTCCCAACGACGACGACGACGACAGCGTCGGGAGACGACGACGACGAGGACGGGGACGCGCACGTGTCACGGGCACACATTAGCGCGGCTCATGTGCATATGCATACGGCGAGGCTCGTTTATGTATATGAAGGGCGATTTTGCGATCCACATTGGTGGGGAGGGTGAGGGGACGGGCAGCTTCGGACGCGGCCATTGGTGAAATTCAAATGTGATGCGAATGTCGCGGATGCGAATTTTTGCTTTTATTTATGCGCGACGCGCCGAAAACACGGGGCGTACATCGAATTTTAATTAATGCGCGAATATCGTGTATTCGAAAGTATCGCGAATGTATCGTTGACGCGCGTAGTAAGCCGCCGAGTTAAAAGGCGGAGATATTAAATTTAAATCTCGATTTTAAATTGCACAATTAACACATCGCGCGATGTAACCTATTGAAATATATCGATACGTTAATGTTTCGATATGTTGCGAATTAGTTGGAACTATTATACACGTTCTGTAATGTTTATCATAAAAATTAATTTGTAGCAGCGCACTCGCAGAAATAAAATATGTTTATATTATCTAATTAGTTTTAATACAGATCAATATGAGTAATTATTACTTTCCGTTGTTTCTATTACGCTTGTATTGCGGCAGGACAATATTGCTGCTCGACAAATTTGTTGTTTAAACCTTTCATTGTTCGAAATGCAAATTGTATAATTTAACATAAATACCTATGCGTTCCGCGCGGATCTATCTTCCCGTATTCAACGAGAATTAATATTGCGCGTCACACCTATATCTACATAATTATTTTAATGATAATTAGCATTACTGATCATATCGTTATTACCTTGTTATAATAATTGTTACGACAATTGTGCACTACAATGAATGTTTTGCTTACATTATGTATATACACAAATACTACTTTTATTTCTTCCACTTTATTTTTACATGTATTTTATGCTTTGATGATAGCAATCGATATAGCTCGTCTTTTTGTATAACATTCTGCTTTCTTACAACTTTTTTCAATTATAGGTGTAGCAAAAAAATGAAAAAAAAAAATAAAAAACCCATACGCGCGTGTATCTTCGACGAGCAACCTGCATTTTATTAAAATAGTTTCATCTTAAGTTTTTTAATAGAACCCGAGATACAGGTTGGGCCTTTCTTGCCTATTATTACGTACCGCGAGATTAAGTTTTTACAGTAGCGTGTAACTTGTAAGAAAAGTGGTCGGCGAACTCCACCGTTAAAAATTTCGTCCAAAAGTTCGCCCAAGAGGGTCACCCCCCTCTGTTCTCTCTAGAGATCGCATTCAAAATGTTTCATTTTTAACTTTTTATTTTTATCAAAATCTTAATTATTAATTATATTAAGCCATTAGCTTACAAACAGCTGATTTCGTAAATCTTCGAGGGTTTAAATTTATTTATACTATAGGTTTGGAATCGCGATTGCTTCCTATATCATTTAGATAGTTTTATCTATAAATAAATAAAATAAAATTATTCTATTAAGATACGTGTATATTATGACTTTGGTAAGATAAGACCTTACATTTTATAAAAGTAGCTATATTACTATCGTAATGATAACAAATGTTAGACACGATAAAGATGTATCGAGGTGAGCAAAATCCGATACGTCCACCCATCCTCGCCGATCACGGCGAAATTTGCACGTTGCCCGCTTTGGCAGTTTACGTTGGCAGTTTGAATCGTTTCCGCGAACGGCTATCTTTCATTCACGGTGAACGATATTTGGCCTTTTCATTAAGCGACGAATGCCGCTTGATTAATGGAGTTTGGTTACCGCGCTTGTCGTTGGTTTCCATCGCCGCGAGCCGACAAACACGTCAGTCACTCCACGCTTGGAGTTTGTGGAAACGAGGTAGAAACGAAGGTTTTAGCGGAAATGCCCGACGTGGATTGGTGACGGAACTGGCGAAACGGGTTTTCGTGTGGCGGAGAGAGCGGTTTTGCAAGGCGTACGAGGAGAATTCAGAGGTAGAAGTATGACTTCCCACTTGAGAGATATTAGGCTATTATTAGATGTTTTAATAAGATATTTCCCCATGTGTCTCTTTTAAAAATTTAATATACTTGGTCAAAAAGATAGAGTGCGTTAAATGAAAAACTGAAAAAAAAAATATACATATATATATATATATAAATGACACTCTCATAATGACATTTTTCAAATTAAACTTTAGATTGACATACAAGAATTTTTTAAAAACAATATAAAAATCATCACATGACTTAATTTTGTGATCATCAGTCATTAGATAATTTTTTAAAGCTGTCGTTTGTCGAAATTTTTAAATTCTGATAAAAAAGATGTTGATCCATTCTATGTCTCATGTAAGTGAAATGCAGTACACTAGCCTGTGAAAAAGCAATGTACGATAGTCTCGTGTGCCTCGTTGTATGAAACTGCTTTTACTTAGATCACTGCACATCAAAGGTGATTTAATGATCGGGAAACGCCATTTTGCTTGAAAAATTGTCAAGTTATGCACAAGTCTCGTACATAGAAGCATTTGTATTTTTATTTTCACAGAGGAATATAAAGGTATACGTGCAATTATCGATGCGCGGGAACGATTCCTCGGTTAATGAAAAATATTTATGCGAAAGGCACGTGAGAGAGTGCATTATATCTAAAGCGTAATATTCTCGGCTGGAAGATATATATATTTTTTCTCCCTTTCGCGCGTGTATATAAAAAAATATCTCTATCGTAGAGTAGAGAAATAAAGCGGCTAACCGTCATCATAGATCTCGTTTTTGCATAGTTTTCATATAAAAAGTTTGACGCCAATCTACCTCCCGTCCTCCTCCTCCTCCCGTACGGTAGATAAATACATCCTTTCACCGGTCCACGGAACGGTTTCGGTTGCAAAATGAGAACACGAAGTAGTGATGAACGTTTCGCGACCAGCTCGATTCGCGCAAAGGGGATGCAGCGCGATACGTTAAACTCGTTTTACGCCAAACGAATACACGCGCGCGCGTGTCTTCGTCGACATTATAAAATACTTTTGCGTCAGTACGCATCAAAAACGGAATTCGCGTTTGTTTTTTTCGCGCAAAGAGAGAAAGATAGAGAGATAGAGAGAGAGAGAGAGAGAGAGAGAGAGGCAGAGAACACATCGACGCGCGTCTGTATATTTCGTTCAAAGGGACAAGAAACGTCTATGTATACGCGACGCATACACATACGCACTCGCGTGTGTTATAAAACACTTTCGCGCCAGTGTGCGCGTCGGTGGCCGTATGATCCAAGCGGCTGAGAGATTCGCAGCCCCTCTGGCTCCTTTTCACGAGTGCATATAATGCGATCTCATTTTATTCTGCGCCTCTTCCTCTCTTCGCGCCCCCCCCCCTCCCATCCTTTCCCTTTCCTTCTCTTCCCCTCCCTCCTGCCGCTCCGTTATCGTCTGCCTGCGTGCGTATAATGCGGCCGATGCAGCGAGAGGAGAAATAAAACTTCTAGCCTTTTCTAACTCGTTTCTCCTCGTTTCGCAGGTATTCACCCATACCACCCTTAGCGTTTCTTCCCCTGCCTTCGTGTCTCGTTCACTGTGTGATACTGTGCGTTTTCTATCACCGAACGAATCATGGGCACATCATACGCATAATTAAACGCGAAAACATTTGGATTTATTTAAACGCTGCAGTCTCATAGAGGCATGTAAAATGATGATATCCAGGATTTTATTAATTTTTCAGTAAACATTAATTTTTTTGATGAAGACGATTACAGAAATGATATCACTCTCTTTTGCGTAACGATTTCTCTTTTTAATTTATAAATTATTCTAGTGTTTATAGAGAATATTTATAACAAAGAAAAGACATCATTCAGCAATTATTAAATTATTTTTCACAGTTTTAAATTTTATAATAGAAATTTAGTAATAAATATATATGGAAATATAAAATGGTTAGATTAAAGAAAAATCTCTCAGTAGGACATCTCTTCTTTAAAGATTTATCTTAATTATTTTTTGATCGCGTAAAGGTAAAACTTTGCAAAAAAAGTTATCGTACAAATCGAGAGATAATGTAATCTATTACTAAAATGACATTTTATGACATTAGATACGCATGCAAATAAAGAGCTTCTACAAGTTATTAATATTTCTATTCTGTTCCTATTTTCCTCCGTTTACTAGAATATGTGCGCGAAATCGCTTTTTGACACACATCGACGAGAGCACAATAACTCTGCCTGGAGGGATTCGGATATAACTCACTCGGGCTTATAGCGCATATCGGTTTTTAAACTATTACATCATCGCGGTAAAACACAACGGTACGTTCGCGGTATAACGACATTGTCGTTGACGTGATCCCGCCGAGGGTAGGAGAAATGGGCGATCGTCGCGGTCGCTGCAACGATAATCGAGAGGTTAACGATCGCGTGCGGCGTGGACGGAGGTAGCGTATAAAAAACAACGTGACGCGCCGCTATTGATTGTTACGTCGCTCCACAACGACGAAGTAACGTCGTGCGTGAACGAGTCTGTGTTCCAAGAGAGGGAGGGTGGCCGAGAAGGGTGAGAAAGGGGAGAGATGGACGAGAGAGAGAGAGAGAGAGAGAGGGGCGCGCGTGAGAGAAACGGGAGACGAAGACGATAGGAGACAAAGAGAGATAGAGCGTTGCACAAGCTTCGACCCTTTCGACGTAACAAATTGTTTATCGCCACATGCTCGAGTCTCACATCGTACGGAATGGGGTTGGCTCGCCGACGCCGATCCTCCGCCCTCCGATAGGTATCGCGCGCTTCTCTTCCCGTCCTTCGAGAGGACGCCGGGGATCCTGTGCCGTGTGCACGTTACGCATCGTCGTCGCTGGACGTGAACCATCTCCACCCTCGCGTCGAAGAGAGCGCTGTTTTTCATTGTTCGCTGGATCACGCATGGATCAAGTCTCGTCGCGCGTCCAATAATACAGAGACGCACAATACACGCGCGACGCGTAAGCGAGCCCCCTTTTCTTCCTTTGTCCGTTGGCATTACGGAGGTCGGATAGAGCGATCAGAGAATACGTCGAGTATTTTCTCTCCCGCGCTTTGGATATCGGCGGGGAGAGGAGGATCTACTTTCGAGAGACGGGCTCCATTATGAGACTCGTAAGAAAGCGATATAAGAGCGTTTTCGGAGATCTCGATTCCGAAAGGATCCCGACTAAGAACGCCATAATCGTCATCGTCGATCGACGTCGTTCGAACATTACAGACTCATTCGAATCGGAGAAGAGGGAGACTATCTTTCGACGTGCTTGCGATTCATCCGCGGATAGCACGTGTATGCGTTCTTTCAGCCCGCAAAGCGTTTTTTTGGCATCGCGCATAATGACATTCGGCGCGACATTTAAAATCTGTACGCATCAGTCTGTCGATAAAAATAATCATTTATGTTCGCGAACACTTTGCTCTGATGACTTTAATGGCTTATGGCCGCTGTTTGGCAGAAATTCAACCATTAACTAGCCGATATAGAAACATCGTGCTATAAGATCTGGTTGCGGAGCCCGGGGCGAAGCCCCGAGGATTCTCAATAGAAGAAGTTTGAACGAACGAACGAGTGAAGCTCTTGTAGAAGCTAGGTTGTTTCAGGGAGGAAGAACAGAGTACAAAGAGTGTACAGCGAGGTCGAGGGAGGACTGAAGAGGACAAAGAGAACGGGTCGTGGGGATGGGCGGTGAGAAACGTAGAGAGAGAAAGAGACCGCGGAACCCTGAAACATGCGCAGAGCGAGAGAGCGAGGGAAAAGGCGCGCCGGACAGTCGTTATCTTATTACCGATATCGCATCGCCACGCGCGTCTCCGCCGCCGTCGCCGCCGCTTTTCCACCCCCGTCCTGAACAAATGTTTGCGCCGCGCTGCCGTAGACAGATAGCAGCGCGGACCAACGGTAGACCGGTCCTGCAGGAAACCGCTTCCTGTTTGCCTTTGGATACGCTACGGGTGCGCGCGCACACACACACACACACACACATCCCGATGTTCGTTAAACGCGCCGCACCGATCGCGCGCGGTCCCACGCGGTTTCCGAAAGAAGCTATCCGGGGCTCGGTGGTTATCATTATCACCCGTTCGGAAGTTTGCGTCCGCTCGCGTGCACCGAGAACGCTTTCTACGATGATGTAAGGGAATGCGCTTTCGTAGCGCGCCAGGTGAAACGTATCGCACATCCGGCGCGCTCCAACTTCCTCATCTTGTCCGGATGAGCTAATGGGGCTGATAAACGTGAACGTTTTACTGCACCTATTGTGCAATCTTATGTATACATATATATATATATATATATATTTAATGTAATATAGTATATTAAGTATACGAATATATTTCTAATATTTCATATTTTCACAATGAATAATTTTCTATTTTTCTTTTGTACAGTTACATGTTCATTTTTTGTCCTTACAAATTAACTAAATTTACATATTAATTAGCAACTCTTTTATATACTTGTTGAGTTCGTATTATACTTAGCCAAAGGATAGAATAAAAATAATTTTGTGACAAGTTAAATTATTCTAATATGCAAAATAATATATGCGAAAGATTTTTCTCCGTACTACAATATGCTATTAAATTACATAGAGTTATCACGCTTCGGAAGTTTGCGCTTACAGACTTCCGATAGTAGCCTGGGTGCAGGATGGATATGCACTTTCATAATCTATCGTTGATATATGTAAGGTGCGCTCAGAGTAAACTTCCTGATTAACTTTATGTGTGAACTGTATCGTAATAATGAAGATGAATATTCATATTTTTCATCGATGCATGGTTTACAGCAAGACTCGTGGGAGAATCTTTCTGCGGTATACATCAGTTATAGTCTGCGTGAAATATCAGAAAAGAATTTAAAAGTTATTTAATACTTTTAAATTTATTCTTAAAAAGCCTTTATTTTTTTTTATTTAAATTACAATATAAAATCTTCAACTGAAACCTTATAATAATCAAATATGTGGACGTATAATTAGGGATGATAAAATGGAAGAGATTTCGGCGCTTTATTTGGGAAGAAAGATTTGTATAAATTAAATCAGATTACATATTGCGTTCCGAGCAATTTGCAGTTATTCTCGCGATGACGCTGTAGAAGCATTCATAATAGCGTTTTATCGCTTTAGCTATAAATATATTATTCGCGTTTTAAACGAACTTTCTGATTATGTTTATGACCGGGCTGTCGTGCGGTAATGAAGATAAATATGCGCATGTTTTATCGTCGTGTGATTTGTCGACGCCTATATGTGGGAAAATGCGTTGTGCGGGAAACTATCGTAGGTAATTATATCAATGAGAAGGGGCCCCTATATAAGAGTGAGCGTTCAATTATTTTTATCAAAAGAGGCCTATGCTAGATCGAATTTTATCGTAGACTTTTGAAGAAATTGCTCATTTCAGTCATGAAAAGTGGCGGAGAAAAACGTAAACAAGACATCCATTGTATTTTCTCTTTGAAAGAAAAAGTTTACGAACTTTAGAAAAATAACTTTTGTGTATGTATGTACTAGAAAGAAACTCTCCGCGGAAATTAATTATCTGTTGTGTGCTGTTTTGTCGGCGATGTTATCCTACAACAGCTCGCCGCGTATTTCTTAATGATACGTAACTCGTACTTTCACGTGAGATTAATTGAGACAAATAACAGTAGCGCCGTATACGGCTACTCCTTACACTTTAAACACGGGTCGTCCTGCGTGGAGAGGATGTCGTCCTGAACAGGACTACAAGTTGTCGTCGCCAGGAGTTTACACCTATTCGCGTCCGCCGAACGCTTTCTACGATGAGGTAATACTTGCATACACACTTTTGTACTATGATAACCACGCGCTCATACATCAGCGGCGAATGCATACCGAGGAAATGTGGTTCGTTATGTATATATATATATATATAAGTCCATGTGTGGATGTATTTAATGTTGCTAAACGAAAGCGTGCCACGTGCGTTTCCTACCGGTTCGCGAGATTTATGTCCCGGAAAAGGATTAGATCTGATAAATCTGATTATATTCTAACACAGTATCACGAGACTACTAAAGAGGTAAAGTTGGAAAAGCTGTATTTCTCATTTGAAAGAATGCAATATGTCGTTCCGCGAATTGCATTAAACGAAAATGCGCGCGCGTCGAATGATGAAGAAAATTTAACGGGAAACTTGTCTGTCACGAGTCTCTTTCTCTCAAGTTTTATTCACGATGTTTTTCCATCAAGACCACAAATAGATAGCATGTAACTGGAAGAGTGACGATGGCAGGGCACCGGTTTAAGATAACGTAACGCCGCGCCATTACCAGGCTCAGCTGCTTCGTTATATTGGTGGAACGAATTGCTTTACTGGCCGCGTACCGAGCTGCATTGCTCTCCTTCGAACTTGAACGACAGCTCGAGACAGCCCCGAGAGACGAGATCAGCGGCGATAAACCGTGACGAACGAATGCGCGAGCGCTTGTCAGATTATCCGGAAGGTAGCTTGCGGATACGGGCAGCCGATACTAACCGAAGCAACGGCTTTCATCTAATCACTAACGTGGGCCGCTAATCTCGCGCGACGGACGTAGGTCCGGGCGGATTTGGATTAACCAGTCTTTTCATCTCTTACATGAGGACATGCGAGTATTATTCCGTCATGATTACGTAAAGAGAGTGTTTGGTAAAGTTAATGTTATACATATGAGTTTATTAAAAAAATGAGTGGATATATACAGATTTTATAGGCGAAGAAATAAAATTGCAAAAAATATTATCATGAGCGAAACGCGATAAACACCGCGTAATTGAAATTGGGTATTCATAAGGGGGGTAAGGGAAATGATGATTTGATCTCGTTACGCTCTACGTAATTTTCCACAGGAAATTGGATTGAGAATATTGTAGGATATGCGTATCGTCAGATGTGAAAAAGATGTCTGAGATATATATATAATAAATATATTATTACTACGATAGTATCTTATATAAAATATAAGCGGTAGATATATAAAATGAGTTAAAAGTCTCCATTATGGATTTACAAAAGCTTTGCGAGTAAAATGAAGATAGTCGGGATATCTGATTCTAGTCGGTGGAAATCGATACGTTAATCGCATACAGATAATCTCGAGTAGAAAATGAGAATTTCTCGATCGGAACAAGTAGATGATTCATTATACGAGTGTTAGAGAGACGTTTCAACGTAATGATGTAACACACGCATTGGCACTTTACGATCGGGGCATCGATTAATTAGGCAATAAATATTTTCTAGGCTTCAGATTAGATTAATCTGATACGTATGACACCGTAATGTAGCTTACGACATCGGTGAAATGCTGCATTGAATTGCGAATGATTGCGATTACTCGCCGCCGATGTGATCCAATATCATGCTTGTCAGTCGACTTTATAATTGCTCCGCATGAGATGCATCTCGCGCATATACAATCGCTCATAATTGCTACAATAATTTTTATCAACTAATGAATCATTGCATATTACTCTCTGACTATAGTGACCTTAAATATTGGCAGTATAATGGCGGTATTAATTGTTACTACTTTTGAGACGCAACGTTTTTTATTAGTAAATTATTTTTACATTATTTACGTTTTAGTTACAAGTTGAATAATTTAGGGAATGGAATATATCAAAGATAAGAAAAGAAAATTAAAAGTATAAATAATAATGTATAATAATAATATAATTATTATGTTATATTTTAATATAACATGTGATATGAAAATGTTATACATTTTAATTAATGCATATGAAACAATTATTGAATTTAAATGACGTCAGAGGAGAATCATGCAACGATTCATTGCATAAAAACTATCGAGCAATTATTAGCAATTATATGAAAACGACTTTATATCGAATTTATATCCATTTTCTAAAATTCTACATTTTATATAACTTTCATTTATATACACGCAACTAATACGTTTTTTTTTTTATCTTTCATTTATATACACGCAACTAATAATTTTTATCTTTGCCTTTTAATGGAAAATTTACATATTTCTATAATATATTATTGAAAAATGCTACATTAATCTCCATTTTCTACGGAACTTGAAATATCGAGTTATCGAAAATTCGGCAATCTTTTATCAGAGACTTCGACTTATTCCGCTTGAATTCTTAATCAAAGATCGGCGCGCGCCTTGGTAACAGCCACCTCAATCCCGCGGTTTGCTGAACATCCACTCGAGTGAGTCGGTTTCCCTTCAACCGAAAAGACTCATCGTAGAATTTTCCGAATTTTCCTTTAGCCAGCTTCTGTTCGACGAAAGTAATTTTGTATATTTTATTACTGTTCCGATATTTTATAAAATTATATTAAAAACCTGCCTGGTTTGAATTAAATAACATAAAACAAAGTAAATATGACATTACCATTTGATTGACAGCGGTTTTCTATCGGAAATCGCTGTCTTTCAATATTTGCGTTTTATTTAATAATTAAAAAGTACCAATTAATTTTGATGAAGCGATAAAAAAAACGTAACATCAACGAACTGATTTAACGCACTTCATTTTTTAATACTTTTTATACTTTTATTGTATTCGTATTCATCTGAAAATGAACTACCGCCAGAGGAATGCCATTTGTACCGGAAATATACACTTTGGCTATGCATTAAAGGCACGCGCGAATGTGCACGCTCGCTCTCGTCGACATTAATTCCATTGTTCTGTTTATTCCCTGTGAATGAAATTAAAATAGCTTCTCGGACACGAGGTTCCTGACGGCAGGCAAGTGGTGGTGGTGCGCAAAGTGAAGAAGGGTATGGTTTAGCCCGAGGGGTGGAAGGACCTTATTGCGACTTCACCTTTTTAATTAAAGTTTGAAACTGAACTAGAGAGAGCGCATGCGAGATAGCGTCATACACTCTCAAGCCGGTAGAGAAGCGCGGCGCATAAAATAGTCAAGTGTAGCTTTCCCAGCAGTGAGCACTGTCATCTCGCTTGTTTAACATTCCGGCCATTATAAAATGAGTGGCTGCCGAGTCACCGAGTATTTCGCTGCACCGAGATGTAATTTCTGGAAATACATAAAATTTTCCAGTAGGTCACAATGTTTATTTGATATTCTTTATGATGATGGAGACGTGACGGAGGAAAGTTTATTGATAAAAAGAAAGGTAAAATTTTTGTCGATAATTTCTACGCATTGCCAAGCGAAATAAATTAGAATAATACGTTTAGCGATAGTATCTTTTTGTTACCGCTTCATTGAAAGCAGATCACGTAGAACGACATAAACACGCGGGCGACTAGCGCAATCTGCACCGGTGTCTTGTATCTAATTCGCTTTCTTAAGCTTTATAGCGCTATTCTATTGTCTACGGCTACCATTAATTTCGTTAATGGTTAATCGATAGACAGGGGAGTTGTGGGTACTATCCTACGGTCGCAGTTCACGTGTAATTGTACGGATTCGAGCGATCTGCAGGAAGCAAGAAGTACAATAAGGCTACAGAGAGAGAAGTACAATAAAGGTACTTGCAGAGCTGTAGGAACGGCGGCCGATAGTTAGACACCTGTTCGCGGCACATATAGACGTGCGAGCGTGTGCGCGCGGCGAAAAATGAGAAAAAAGACAGCGACGAGAGACAAGACACGAGAGCGATCGGGAAGAGGAATTATAACCGACGAGAACGGAAGGCGCTATTTATTATCAGCCTCGTGGAGCACAATGGCTCGCGACTGCTGATTGATGTTCTCGCCTTTAGTCACTGTCCGTCCGTATGCTATATTTACAACAATTCGCCTAACCCCGTACATCATCGAAGAAAAGCGCAGCGGACTCGCGAGACGCGAGTATTCGCGCGTGCGTTCCGCGAGATTTAATTATTCTCCATCGCTCTGATTTCCGCTATAAACTTCGGTAATTAAAGTGATAGAATTATTCAACGGGTTGCAGCGTATAGTCGCGCCCGATATGAATAGGGGAACGAGCTCTATGTGCTATTTACACAAATTTCGAAATATACGTCCGGTTACACATTCGGCGTACAATTCGCGTTTGTTCACAAAGAGAACCTATTTTGATTGAACGCGCGCGTTGTATGCGGGCAAACGTAACGCGCCGATTGCGCCAAGTTAATTATTTACGCAGCGAATTTATCGTGAAAACGTTATGACCAATAATTACGTGGAGTCAAATAATACGATGAAAAATACGCGGCGGCCATTATCAGACTTCAGCGCCGCGATAAATCGAAATCGTGTATAGAATATCGCGAAACAATCCAACGTCAGTAAGTAATCAGCTGGACGTCCGGCGTGGAGAACGTCCATACTACCTAGAATGCGACGTGAACCCATACACATATACAGACATACACACACACACACACATGGACTTACGTGACGAGAATTAGTTACCGCACGGAAGCAACCAGTGGCGTAGATCTCCATGCGGTTGTCTCGTAGATTTCTGGTAAATGCTCGCAAAGTGCTTCTCGAAACTCTTAACGCGCATTCTCTCTGTAGTTACGTAGTAACCAATAGATATTTTGCTGGAAATTTTTTACTTTTCCGAAAGAAAATGACATTTATCGCGGAGCATGAATGCCATTTATGCGCGATGAATGAAGGCGCAATTGAATCGCGTGTGACACGTCGTGCATAATGCACGGTGAAATTGCGGATAACGCAGCGGGATGAGCTTTCCGCACCGTCACTATCGTGATCATTTAACTCTCCGAGGCTAAGCCCGATAACGTAAGCGCGTCCGCTTTATCTCGCCCCTATCTCACGAGGCCGCGTTATTAATTGCGTGACAGTGGAGTTGCTCAATTGCCGAGAAATTGTCGGGCACAAAGCGCCTCGGAACGCCAACGACCGCATTCGCCATCGAAAGAGACGCATGATGCACGGTTACCACATTACGATGATATCGTGAGTGACTCGACGAAAGGACAAGACCTATGTACTATGCACGATTGGCCCGAACATCGAGCGATAATAGAACGCAGATTGCGTCGTGCGTGCACGATACAATAGCCGGTGGCCGCGCGCGTGTTTTCGATCAGGCATGTACACGTGCCTCGATCTGTCACGGTGACAGCTGAGCTCTTTGAGGTAAAGGGAATTGCTTGCCCTCTTTCTGCATTTTTTATATTGTAGAGAAATGTGTGAAAATATGAACGTTCACCTTAAAATCGTTAATTTTCGTTATAATGTGTATATGCTTTGGAGCGATAAATTTCTTTGAAAAATTGTGGAAAGTCTTCGAGAAGAGAAAAGGGTAGCAATACTGTTTATTTAATTAATCTTTTTCTTTTAAGACGCAAATTTTTAAGGTATCTATCTGAGATTCGAAATCTTTTTATTACAATCTTGTCGTGTTTGCAGACATTTATTTTGAAAAGTTATAAAGAAAAAGAGGTTTAATCATATATCGCGTGTTTATATAGTAAGATTAGATGAGATTTTGTCTTGTTCAAGGAAATATCGACGTGTATTCCTATCATGCTATTAAATTGAAGCACGCAAAACGTATATTATATTTTGATATCAATTATACGAATTTGTAGGAATGGCTCTATTATATGAAAAAATGATTTCAAATTATGTGGCAATGATATGTAATCCTTTGCGATCCTATGCCGAGATTATATCTACAAGTTAAATGTAGTACTTTGCATTTTCTACATACGATATAATATTCAATAATTTTTATCTTGTATTAAATATATTATATTGTACTAAGTATATTTTTTGTATTAAAGGCTAACAAAAGATTGAAATGAATAATAAATACTTAATATTGACTTAGATGTGTGCAAATTAATTCGGAACGCAAAGGATTATTTTCCACATATATATATTACAAATGACTCAGAAAAAACGCTCACGTTTAATGACAGCAGCGTACGTCGCAGGATCCGTTATTGTGTCGCAGTGCTCACTCTCTTTCTCTCTCTCTCCTTCACCGTGTCCTTCTTCTCTTCTGTCTATCCCGCACTGTCACTCTCCTTCGTCCCGATTGCCGCGGCCGATTATCGTAATTCACAAGTCGCCGTCGTCTCTCACCGTTACACACAACACTATTGTGACGCGCGTGTCAAGTGAGAAAAATCGCTGGCCACCGTGTGCGAGCTGTCAGATACGACCGGTCACTCACGCGACGCGTGTGCTTTTTCGCGCGTTACGACGCTTGAGCCCCCGGGTACTACGGCCAATCGACAAGAGTAACGCGTACCCCTCGCGACCCCGTGACGGACTGAGGTTCGCGCCGGCGGCGCAGCGCCGCCGTGACCCGTGGCGACACCGCGAACTAAATCCGCGCCCGCACACACGCGATTAGGTTGGTATTCGTCCGCTCCGCGCCACGCGATCTGGTTCCTCCCGCTCCCGCTCCTCTCGCCAATTTTAACCCTTCGGCTACTGGTAGCGGTGCGCTTGTGTACCGATGCCGGCTGCGTTTCATTCCCTGCGAATTTTGGCTCTCTTTGAATGGTAAAGTTAGATATACAATGATTTTTCAATATTTACTTATTGTTAGACATCAGTAATTTTTTTAGAATATATGCTTCGGAGTATATTCTCACGTTAATAACAAAAAAAAAAAAAAAAGACCGTTACTTCGATGGATAAAACGGGAAGGTGAAACAAATATAATACGCTATTTTTTCAGACGGAATGCGAAACGGTGAAGTAATTGAGTTTTTGTAACGGTCAAACCGGCGTAGTTTTTGCATTGTTTCTGTTCTCTGTTACCGAGACCGTAAATATACTACCCATGCGAATATGAATACGACTTCATTACCGTAGTTATGTGTACACTTTGCAAAATGAATAAAATGTTTTAGCAGTAGAGCGATATTACGACAGACTCTGCTGTTAATTAATATATAAAATTTACATGTACTATAAATAAGCAATGCAACGGCGCGCCCATATGAAGTAGCGAGCTAAAATTATTGAAGAGAAAAAACGCAATTTACTAATTTTACTATCCTAATTTGCACAACAGTGAAATGAATTTTTCGTTTTTTATATGAATTGCATCGAGTAAAATTAACTTTAATACAACGCAAAGTTTGAGAAAGAGAAGGGTAAATTTTTAATGTGTAATAGTCATATTTCTCAACTAATTTTAATTGAACAGAATTTTAATTTATAAACGTTAGTTAAAAGAAGTTATTTCAAGTTGAAAAGCCGCAAGAAAGAAGATCGCGAATTAATTTTTTCTTAAGAAACAATCACCTTTAAATTACTCAAGCCTCTCCCGTGTCTCCCTGTCTTTTTTTCTCTAGACAGAGGAAAATGAGAACTAGAGATATTTTGCGTTTCTGTACATATTATTATGTTCGTTTGAACTATGTACCAACGTTTAAATTAAATCGTTGATTGCAGAATGACCAATAGTGAAATTTAAAAATTCTTGTCACACTTTATACGATATTTAAAAGTTTCGATGTTGGTCAGCCTGCGAGTTAATCGACGCGAAGTTTAAGTTGCGCTGCAAGTGGCGATAAACGTTCCGATGGTGTTAAACTCGACTATTTTTCATCGTGCTTTGCAGTGTGTTTTCGAGGTGTTGCCGCAACACAATGACGTGGTTTCACGTTGCTCTTTCCCACAAGCTTTTATCGGGCTGCGACGGAGCGAAGAAGATCCATCGACATGGTTTGTCTCGTTCGACGAGCGGCGAACGTCGACGCGCGGGGATCCGTAAAATGGAGGGAGAAAGGGCGCTTCGTATGTAAGTAACACACACCGTCTCTTTACGAAATATATATCCTTGCGGTAGGTCGCCGCGGGGAGATCGTCTCTTTCGTAATATCCCGAGAACGAAAGACGCAATTATCGGTCAGCCTGGCGCCTCGAAGATGCTCGGCTTGGTTGCTTACGGCGCGTTTACCGTATCGCTTCTACATTACCGCTTTTTTTCTCGGCATTCTCGATTTACTCGACGTTAAATTTGCGCGCCTTTGCGCTCTTTTCCTCACTTCTCTACTAATGGTAAAGGAAAATTAAAGATCGTGGAAAAGAGATTAAAAAAAACGCAGTGTATATCTAACTAATAGAAATGTCATTTATCGAGGATTGTTGTAAGAGAGACATGCATTTTATGTTTCTTTTATAGGGTTATAGAAATTTGTTGAAACTCTAAAATCTATATAAAATATTTATAAATCTTTCGATTAGATGAATTTTTTGAGAGTGCGTGCGAAATTTTTGCATTTTGCACATATGGCCGAAACATGTATCGCGCGATAAAAATGAAGAAGTTTATTAGCAGTTCGTTATCCGGAAATGTGTTTTGACCTGAAACATTTTCGAGCCGCTTAATTAAAGCTGTTTATTAATTTCGCGATTTGTACTTCCCCCGAAGTGACCCACATTCTCTCGTAATCTCCATCTTGCGTCTCTATTAGCTTTTTCAAACCACAAATCTCCTGTACCTGCGGATGTGGACACACGGTGTAATTTAGCTCTCTCCGATTTGGGTCGACATCCATTGGGCCGAGGTACTAAGCGCCGACCGGAAACATCGGCGAGCATTGTGGCGACACGATTGAGAACAATATCGCATGTCCATGAATCAAGCATACCTACCACTCACGAGACGACGTTCCCCGCATTGGCTTACGGTACGATAATGTCAGCCGATAGCGCGGAATCGGTCGGTCGAATCAATCACGGCAGATATAGATATCTCGCGATCTAACACAAGTCCGTCCGTCTAGAACGTACAAAAGGTCGCGAATGTAGGAATCGCGGGAAGCGCGATTCGTCTCATATATCGATGTTCGTGTGCGGACACAGCCTCGCGCGATCTGTCGCGACTCGCGCATATCTCGCGTTCGCTGTAAACTGGCCATGCAATGTTACGGGGACGCTTGTCTTCTCTTACGAACGGAGTTACGAGAGGAGCGCGATCCTCCGGAGTGTAGTAGTCTCGGACGAGGCCAAATACGAGGCACTTAAACGACGGTCGTCAGGGCTGACCTCCGCGTTGTAACTCCGACTCCGTTTGTCTCGGCGAGCCATCGCCTTTGACAGTTCTCCCAACTTGTTCCGAGAAGCTTCCGCCAGAATTGCTCCCTCGCGATCGTTTCGTGACGCGTTATTACGCAAGTGGCTTTACGATGCTCTTAAATCAATGACTCGCGACGACGTTGAATTTTCTCTCTTATAATTCGTCCGCGATGCGTCTCGCGCTTAAACGACGCTAACAGCTCTCGTTTTCGCGGCGGATCGAAAGAATCGGATATCCGGATACAATCTTCTCCGACCAAGAGGGGGCTTTTTCCGACGAGTAATTCCTTTGTGATTAGTGGCTCGGGGCATCGGCTTACCCGGGCACGAGCAAAAGAAAACGTGGGATTGTTTCCTCGAGCTGTTGTACGCCGTCGTTACCGCGCCCCGCTCTCCTAAAGCAAGCTTAGATTTAGTGCTACGTGGAAATAAACGCTTTCGCCGCGGTGAACAACAAGAATCGTTCGTTACGTTAATGACAGGTTCCTTCGGGCGAATGGGAAACTTGGAACTTGCTTTCTCTCTCTTTCTCTCTCTGCGGATATCGGACAAAAACTCGCGTCCCTTTTCATCGAAATGAAATATCTTTGTCCGCCGCACCGGCCGAATACTGACGCAATTAATCGCCCTGATGCTGATTAATTCTCTGTAATTGGGTAAACATGGTAGAAAACGACACGCACTTTCTTCTTCGACCCGCCATTAATCAGATAACGTATTGTAAAATCGTTTCCCTCATCGAAAACAATGTTTCCTTAGTGAGAGCTACCATAAATCTCGGCTGCTTCTTTCACTCGTTGCGTCTCGAAAGTTTTCGCGTCTTATATACTTGTCGGATTTCGGCCGCCCGTTTCGTCCGTTCGATATTTTGTTATGCCATTAATAACCGCTGTGTGTCTCGCTTCTCGGTAACAGGCTTTCTCAATTAATCTACGTTACGAGTGTGCCGAATGGCGAGGGGGAATGTAAAAGCTCGAAAATTAATATTAATGCACGGAGCGGAGAAATCCGCGCGTTTCGTAGAACGCGGCGAATCGATATTTTACACGGCGATGTCAATGGCTATAATGAAAACGTCGAATAATCCGATAGCCGGCGATAGCTATTCCTATTGTTTCGCACGGCGGCAAACCTTTATGCCGCATCCAATGAAATTGTTTCACCGACAATTTACGTTACGCCGGCACAAATTGCTTCTCCGGATGATTGCGGAACGAAAATGGCGCTGGAAAAATGAGCTCATTTGTCGCCGCCTCGTTTAAATTCGCCTGCGTCTCATCGCGGCGCGCTTCTTCAATTAATTCGTCGTACGTATTGCGAGTTTATTTTTTGCACGATTCGTTTCTAACGCGACAGTTGGAGAAATCGTATAAGACTGAAACGACTCGAGACCGTGGAAAGTCGCGTCGATGAAAAAACGAGAAAATATCTTTCTTTTTTTCGCGGGAATCGAGTTGCGAGTCGTGGTCGGTTTCTCTCGTCTGCGAGATAGAGAAAGAGAGGGAAAAAGTTACATCGCAAATTTTAATACGGTATCCGCTCGAACGAATGGCTTCGTATGAAAACTGCCCGCCGCAGCGTGCCCGGTAAAACGGATCGCTTTTTTACGTGCCACCGCTCACCTTGAACTCGCACGAGTCGCTTTAACGGAGCATGCGTGTTGCTTTCATCTTTTATGAGGATCGCGCGAACGATAACGAATTGTCGTATCGTGGCAAGTAATCTTCGATCGAGGATATCATCTCGTCGAGGATTCATAAATCACAATTCATTTATTATGGTTCTTATACCCGCTTCAATTTACAAACAATAGGCCGTTTTGAAAATTGTAATTCGCGCAAAGCATTTCATGTTCATACCCATCCTATCACAATTCGGTTATTTAACGATTTGTTATCCGGCAGAATATTATTGAGGCTTCGTTTGATTTACATAGATTGCATATGGCAGTAGTATTAATTAATGCAATGATTAAAAGACCGCTATGAAATAATTCAGATATTATTAATTGCGGCGCATGTTATTAAAATATTCACGTCCCGCTGATGAGTTTGCAGTCGCGTCGATAATGCTTTTGTACGAATACCGTTTCAATACCGTTGTACATTCTTAATGTCCGATCGAATAAAATGCGACGTTTAATTCGACGATTTAGCTTTCCTATCACGCTACCTATTTTGATCGACTGTTACCTCACATTACCTCGCATTAAATGCATCTTTGTTAACTGGGTTGTATTAGTGAGCGATCCACAGCTTTACATCGCAGGGCATTGTCCATTCGACGAGCCACGATATTTCCATATTAACGCGCATCACTGTCAGTTATTGGTTGAAATTAGTCGAATAATTTGTTCACCGACATGAAACGGTGCGGATAACACCGGGAATAGGAAAGGAAGGGAAAGGGGACGCACAGAGACACGTATAGAGACAGCGTGGGAACGAAAACGTGGGACGAAAGAGCGAGAGACGAGGTAGATTCGCGGTTGTTGGAATTTCATAAAGGTCCATTGAGTCGCAATCGGTACAAACTGCGGATACAATCTGCGACCAACGTGGTTCTAATTCTTTTTTCTCTTAGTAATGAATATCCTATTTGTTTGTTTCGCGTTTATATTTATTTTATTTTAAACTTCCTCAATGATTTAACGACGCGTCTATTTTGCCATTGATTTTATATCATTCGCTTGATGCGCTTTTTCGCTAGATGCAATTAAAATACACGTTTATACATAATGTATTTGCCGCGTAACTCTTTATTGATATTGATTATGGATTCACGTGTCGGCTTGCGTTAATACGATTACTTTTATGCTATTTGCGATTGGCGATAAGTAATAGCTTGGCGACATATATGTATAAGCGCAAAATATCTCGTGGCTGGCTGGTGCCGGGTGAGTGAGTCGCGGTGAGGGTTGACCTGGCAGTCGGATCGATCCACTCTCCACGTAGAAACCTAGCCTCCTCTTTCGCGTTTGTGCCCCTGCGTCGCGCCTGTTTGCGCTCATGCCAGCCGCAACGTTCCACGATGTTTTGTATCCTCCGTGTTCCGGGGAAGTTGCCAGAAAGACCTCGCTCCAGATACCGTCGTCGCCAAATATTTCCAATTGACCCAGTCAAGTCTTCGAATGAAAGGTACTAAAGGTATATCAAATTTGGGCATTCGCGAACATTCAGGGATATCGAGATCGCGGTTTGTCGACTCACAGAGAGGCTTTCGTGAAAAAACGCTTTCACCATCTTGCGTCAACGTTCTCCAGGAATGATCGGACGGTATTTCATCGTTATATATATATATATATATATTATCGAACGTCCGCGTCTCCACCGCGCTTTACACCTGTTTGTAGCCAATTTCGGTTTTAGGAATATTCCGGCGTTGTATCCGTACTTGGGAACGTTCCATCTATCCGCGGCGACCTGCTCCAGATATTCCGACCGAACATTCCAATTAGCCCGGTCATGCGCCCTCGGACCACATAAAAGGCACGAATTCCGCGTGCGGATTTGGAGGTTCTGGGTCAGGCAAACCATGGAGCGACAAGCTCGTCTATTGTTCGCGTTCGCTCGCTCGGTTTGCCCGCCACGGGAAGGAAAATCAAGAGGTTAGCGTTATCGTAGAATTGGAGTTCAGCGAATCGAATTCTGCAGGCGAATGGCGTCGTGAAGATTCTCGTTAAAGCGCGTCATAGGATGGTAAATTGAATCTCGCTGTGAGTCATTCTTATGTTAATTCTCAAACGCGCGTACTTTGTAATGCCGTTACATTGTGTCGGCGAATGTGCATGTGAAGCTTGATAATATCCGCTAACATTGTAACCAATGAGACTACCGTCTCTCGACGATGTCATCGGTTATCGCAGCGTTTTATGACTTTTTCTTATCAGGATGTTATGGAGCATAAAGTACGGATTAATATGATGGTTCTTGTGCGCGAGAGGCTCGTTTATTGCCTACTTTGAGACACGCTTGAGTATTCAATCGCGTCGGTCGTAAAATCTCTCTCGATACGCATACTTGTGCGGTAGCTCGCGGGACACACTTGAGCGGATATTCTATTCGCACCTTATTTCACGGCAGCGAGATTTTCTTAAGTAGCGCAACTACTTCAGGACATTTGAACTCCTCCCGAATTGCTTAATGTCTGGAAGCAGAAGCCTGACCTACATTCTCATGCTCTTATTAAATATATAGACTCATCTCCTCGAATTCAGCGTGATATCGGCCCTAGACTCCGATGTATATATATATATGTAGCGCGTCTATTATACCTCACTTTACGCGGTCACGTGCCTCACTGGCGAGATTCAGTAACCGGTATCGACAGGTTATTTCTGATGAAGGGGTAGCCTCGCGCAACTACTTCTCTCTCTCTCTCACTCAATGAAGGGGTTTAGACCCGCATTACTGCCGTAGAACCATGATTACTGTATCCGGCACGGCTATAGCGTCCAACGTAATGGTAGGCAATAGATGAACGCGCCTTGTTACTCAACGGGCATCAATTCGATGCCGATATACATATATAGAACAGATGTATGCGGCTCGTTAACTCCAGCGTTACTTTTGCGCGCCGTTTTTCCCTATGATTTCCGATGCATCGCCGGTAAGCTCGTTATCGATGCGAACGCAGATTTGCGTATTGCAAAGTTATCTTTCTTTCTCCCTTTTCGAAATAAAGAAGAGTATTTGCCGCGAAGACGAAAAGGAAACACGTTGCAAGGAAGCCTCGCCTGGACTTTATAATAGGCAATATATATCGAAAAGGTTTTCTTTCTCTTTGGGATCACGGGGCGACAGAGGGCGAACGCGAGGACGAACAACGATCCGAACAGTTGATCGCGTCGCATCGTGGCGTCGGAAAGGATCGCGCTGCCGCGTTTCGCGTTCGGCGCATCCTTTAAAGCCCGTCGTATCCCGCAACGGTACGGCACGAGGTGAGCGAGGAAAGCACCGCAAGAGCAAGCTGGATAGCGGGCGGGCGGGCGGACGGGCAGATTGGTCTAAGGTGCCGCGCGGAACGACGAGGTGTTTCTCGTTGTTGCGGGTATACAAACAAAGGTGTGGGGTTGAACACAACGAGGGGTCGGAACATTACGCTTGCTATCCCCGTCCTACCGCCCACCCCCGTCCGTCTCCATCCCCATTCTGTCCCGCTGCTGCCGCCGCCACCCCCCTGGGGGCATCCGTGTGGCGTAAGCGCTGTTTATGGAGACCGCAGGCGGCATCTCCCGTCGAGCTTAGCGCTACCACTGCGCTCAGCCAGCCTCGGTTACGAGCGAAGGGATTTTCTGCCGGATGAGGATGCTCGTCTCCGACAGCAGCGACGTGGCTTTCTCGATACGGTATACCCCTTTGTGCCCACGTATCTCAGTTTAATGTATAAAAATAAGCTCGTTCGATGCGCACATTTTATTTCGCGCGAGACATCGGGTGTATCGCCGATGGTGAATATTCGTGCGGGCGTGTCACGCCAATGTAGGATTGCATTTCTTGTTACCGGGCTTTTGTTTATGCTACGGCGATTTAATAGCTATAAATACGTACGGGACGTTTCGAGCGCGCGGACTAAATCGTACGCGATTCTTGTCAAATTTTTTAATCGCTTTTGATTGTACATTACGTGCAAATGTAAACGCGACTGGGACAGTGACAGGAGCTGCAGGCTTTTAATGGGAAATCTGGCGAAATAGTCGTTATGCAAATTTTTTCGCATTTCTGTCGTTTCTTTCTCGCGACCGGTTCAATGTGTAAAAATTTCCACGCAATGAGTATCGCACCGAGCGATCGCGTGTCTGTCGCTATCACGAGTCTGAATCGTCATATACATTTGAATACATTACGATGGCGTAAACGTAAGCCCCGATACCGAGCAGTTTTTCGCTCGAGACGTCTCTGTCAATCACGAACTCTGTTACGACCGCGCGTTCGGAAAAGTATGCGAAGCGTTATGGATATTTATGCAAAGCGAGGAATAAGATATTGTTTTCGTTTGTAGACGGAAATCACACGGCCGTCGCGCCGGAAAAACAAAAACATTTCCCAGTTACATTCTTCGCGAAGCACGCGACGTTATATCTTCCGACGTGCAGACACGCTCGCGATAGTCGTGCGTGCGCGCATATATGCCCGTTACTCGCCGATTTAATACCACAATCTCGAGAAACCCGACGAGACAGCAGAAAGCTGGAGGGCGGAGGACGAGGGTGGAGAAGAAACAGAGAGAAAAATGATAGGGGGTAGGTCACCGCGAAACAGCGTGACGAGGAGGGGGCGGAGACGGTAGATTAAAACATTTTTATACATTCTTTACCTTCCTTCCCTTCTGTCCCGACTCCGTATCCGCGCTGCCCTGCTATTTAAGAGGCATTGCTTCGCAACCACCACGGGAGACAAGCCTCAGCTTCTGAATTCCCTGTTCTGGCTGTTCTTTCTCGTTTCCTGTCGCTTCCTTTCTCCGGCTGCTCATCCGGCCGTCTGCCTTCGTAGGAAAAATTATTTTCCCCCTACGGACAGGTGAAACGCGTAAGGTGAACGAGATTGGACAGACGTCGGCTCTTGCGAAACGCGGACAACAAAAATAACAAAAAAAAGAAAGGAAACGGATGCGAATATTGTTCGTAAGCGAAATAATAGTGCATATATATGTATGACGATTTACGAAAAGTTAATCGAGAAATGATGATACCGATCTATTTTTGTTAGATGAATCGCGCGATATCATCTCTCGTAAATCGAAGAAAAGTTCGTTTGTACGTTTGCACGTCCTGCTATATGATCATTGCCATCGGATTTGCTTCAATTAGTGTTGCCAGTCTGACTTAATACTTTTCGCATTGCCGAAGCCGCCGAACGGTTTTTCTTAAGCCACGGGAGCAGAGTTCAAAACCTCGACCGGAGGTTTTCAAGCGCAGTGACCCACCGAGGCGGATTAAAAGCTGCGCGAGAGCTTCCCCGGCTCCTTCCCCTTCCTCTCCCTCCCGCGAAATCCCCGGACGGTTTTTTGTTCCGAGACCGGCACGATATCTAACTGTAGGTAAGAGGCTTTCGCCTTTGAAGTCCCCTCACTTTTGCAACTTGTATTTCTTTCATTAACGTACTTTGCTCCCGAGTATTTTCGCGGTGCGGCAGGGCAAAGCCGGTGGAAATAACTCCTCTTCGTTTTCTCTCTTCAACCCCTCTCGCGCCTTATACGCGCGGCAGGCCGCATCGTAAAAAAATCTTCAAGCCGCATTTCCTGAGCCAGTCTCGCATCGAAGCCTGTTCCGGTCCTTTATCATTAATTCTATCTGAAAGTTCAAGCCATCTTTAATTCCTTTCCTTAATGCACAACGCCCGGACAAAATCCTTCGTGTTTTACAACCCATTTGGCTCCATGGCGATATATATATATATATATATATATATATAATATATATAAAGAGAGAGAGAATATTAGTATATTTTGGTCTCTTTGTGCAACGCTATCCGCCGCACATGATATAGCTGAAGGATATAGCTGCCAGTAACATTGGTGAGGGGTGACGGTGAGGAAGGAGAAAGAAGGGTGAACGGGGGAGGCAGCCGGTGGGCTCAGGTGTTTCCACCGGCGCAGCTCGGTATAGCGGGGCAAAGTAGTGTGGTCGATATGACTGAAACTACCCCTTCCCCGTAAACCCCGTTGATCTTCCTCTGTCGGACCAACAACGTCTCCTTTCCACTCGCATTCGAGAGAAAGAAATTTTTCTCTCTCACTCTCTTTTTCTCTTTCTCTTTCGTCCCCGTATCCAGGACTCGTCGACCCCACGACCGTCCTTCTTCATATACTTCTGGATCGTGCGATAGCGGTGGCATTCGTGGAATTTTGCTTTTATAATATTTAATCACGTTGAATATTGGAGAGTCCTCTTTCTCCTTCTCTCTCTATCTCTCTTTTTTGAAATGAGCCACGCTATAATTTATTTGGCACACAGGGTTCCTCAATTTAGGAATGCTGCTTAAGTGGCGCAGCTTTTTGTTATTTTTTTTTTTTTTGTTTAACGTGACACACAAAATACGAAATTTGAAAACGGAATATTCTTGGTACAAAAATACTGCAAATATAAAAAGTAAATATTTTAAACTATTTTTTAAAAGAATATTTATTAATAACTATTAGGAAAAAGAGACAAATTAAATTTTTAATATTTATTTTATATATTTCAAAGAATTTTATATAAAGATGATAACTATAACCTTTTCTAGTGCTAATCGTGCTCGTGTCCCGTAAAGCGTATTTTAATGCAAGAGTAATTTTAATAATATGGTACTTAACAGTTTTGTTACCCTTTTCTAATCCTTTTTATATACCTCCGTTTTTAATTATCAGATTATGCTTATCATGATAGAACAAAGTCTTAAAAATTAAGACTTTAAAAGTGTGACAAAAGAAAAATATTTTTCTATATTTTTAGATTTGTACACATAGTACTGTAATTTTTAAGCTGCAAACGTTATTTGTAATGAGACTTAATCATAAGCGATTGAATGTGATAAAAGAGGTTGTAAAAAGGCTGAATTACAAAATTTGATCTTTGGTTAATATGCGAAGTTTGAAGATAACAGATTTAATTTTACCTGCTGAACCATACTGAATTCTTTCGATTCTATTGGGAGCACGGTCGTTTTTTCGACGGCCGGCGATTCGGAAAAAAGCCGAAATACATGGCGGCACTGTCATGGGAAATTGAAACATGCTGACTAGCAGACCAATTTCGTCCTAATTAAAGGAGTTTTTTCTTCCTCCCGTGAGATTTGTCTCTCTCTCTGTTCGGGATGCGAATATCTCTCTGGAAAAACGTGGTGCTTGAAAACGCAGAGCTGTTTCACACGACAACATCGAAATTTAAATATATGCGCAAGTGAGACAGCTTAAATAAACTACGTGTCAGATACGCAGAGTTACAAAATGTCAAAACTCTTTAATGTGTATTCTACATCTAAAAATACCAGAAAAGATTATTACGAGAAAAAGCTGTTCAAGTTTTTGTACTTCCGAATAAAATATTTTCTTTTCTCTGTCGCGTTTTACTGATGAGGCTCTCCCTTAATTATCGTGTACATATATATTCGTATATGCACTGCGGTTATTTTGTTGTTATCATTAAAAGGAGTTACGACGACATAGCGATCGCGAATAGAGATGTCGTCGAGAGGTAAGGGTTTTTAACTATGCAAGTGTATAAATATGCAGGTTGGATTTATTTCTTACTTTTTTAAAAAGGAAACATGACTTTATCGATTTGATGACAATATTTTTATTCTTATTGTAATCTTTATGATTTCCGACTTAAATTTAATAAAGTCTTATATGTACTTATAAAGTTTTATATGCACATTTAAATGTGCATGTAAGACTTTATTAAATTTAATAGAACTATCTTTATACACAATTATTTTTTTAAGAAAGAATGCAATTTTCTATTTAATGTAAAATATTTTAAAATATAGGAGAATTTTTTTTAAATTTCATATAATTGCCGCATTTTTATGTAATAAAATGCGATATATATATATATGTATATGTGTGTGTGTGTGTGTGTGTGTGTGTGTGTGTGTGTGTGTGTGTGTGTGTGTGTGTGTGTATGTATATGTATAATCATGTAGAATGTGAAAGCACTAAATATTTCAAATAGTTAGCGGTGCAATAGACTGTGATTGCAGTCTGAAAAAAGCAATTAACTCCTGTCCGAATTGCTTACATTACTTTGAATTAACGTAATGGAGCAGATTAATTTCGTCATCGAGTAATTTTCACAAAAGAGCATCGAGATATTTGACATTTGATTTACACAATAAAATTACAAGAATGTAAATTAGTTGTACGGTCGATGCTCTTTGTTACATTTCACGAATTTTATATCATCAATGATCATTATTCATAAAAATTTGTTCATTGGTAAACATTTTTAATAATTATTTATTCCAAATGAAATTGATTAAAGAAATCTAGCTTTTGATTGTAACATGTATTGCTTCTGTTACGATAAGATTTTTGTCGTTTTGAAGAATTAGCCGTAATATTTTATTAAGTTTTAACTTGATTTTAGCAAATGATATTATTACTGGCAATAGAGATAGATAATCATTCAGTAATTTTAATTCAGTTAATTCTTTAATCTCGATATTAATCGAATTTAATCTCGATATTACTAAAAGTTTTGATATTTTTATTCTGTACACAAATGTGAAGTTGGATCTTAATTTTTTAATCTTAGTAATTAAAGGATTGCGAGCTTATTCTACTTTTATTTGTTTTGTAAGTACCGTAATAAATAAATAATAAATAAATAAAAGAGAGTGATAAACATATATCGGTTATATAAATGTAATTACATGAAGTTTTATAAGATAGCTGTGATTATATCATGAAATGAATGAATATGCTCGTAGAGCAATCCCATTTAGGTAAACTGAAATCAGAACTTTTCGGTGGGTATTAATTTAATAATCTCGAATAACTCAATATAATCTGTGGCTGTCTGTCAGTTAACTTTTGCGACGGAACGGACTACAAGGGTGCTAATTAAGTGATTCGATTATAGCCGCAGGAATTAAGATTCGCCGCGGAAAACTAAAATCCAAAATAAAGCGTCACAGCCGTTACCAGAATTTTAATGATTAGAGATCGTTCTTGTGAGAGTTGATATATTTTTGAGATTTTTTTTTATCATTAAATTATTCTTGCAAATCAAACAATAAAAAATTAATTAAAATACATTATTTGTATCGATTCCCTGTGTGTGAAAAGTCCAAAATGGTTGTTTTTTATTAATATATTATTTGTATTTTAATAATATGAAATTTATTCGAAATATTTTATTATTGAAAAGTACATATTGCTGAAAAGAATATAAAATTTGTTATAATATATAGTTTGAAACACAATTTTTGTGATTATACATCGGAAGAGAAGAGAGAGAAAAAAGTTCGTTCTTGTAATAAAATTTATAAATTTTCCAATACATTTATTCATTTAAATCAACATAACTATAATAAAAGCCAATGTAGGCAGTTTTGTATTTTAAATTAAAATAAATGCATTATGTCGTTTAAATGTAACCAATATAAGCGGCGGCGCACCCTTTGCACAAACCATTAAATTCAATCGGCCGTGATGGCGATAAAAAATGCTTATTAGGCGCACGTGCGCGGCTCCTTTCAAATGATCAGTCCTTCCAACAAAGGGTAGCGACTCACAAGCGGATATTACATTGCCGTATAAATAATAGCCTCGCAATTTTCACGTCAAACAATAATTAGTTTTGGCAAATGGGAAGATGCAATGGATGCTGACTGTTGAGGGTCCGCTGAGCACGTACTATTTTAGTTTTTGCAACGCGTGTCATTTTATGCACATATGTGTGACTGCTGACGCTGATGCATTCATAAACGATCAATTTTCCGAATCATGTCGCGGAATATCGAGGAGATGAGTTTCGAAGCATGGGAAATACGGGTAGGCCTCGGTGGACTTTAACGCGGTCAAAAAAAATTCTGCGGCTAAGCCATTAAGTTTCCTTGAGGCTCTCCGTCGATGATAGATGAGACGCGGAGTGGCGGGCCGCCGGCGGATCAATAAATTAAATCAAGGCACCGACTGGACCGGGCTTGAAAATGATATCGATTGAACGGGGTGGAGGCGAAGTCGTTGGTATGAACCGTGGTAAAACCAGGTGGCTTATGACTGATGATTACGGAGTGAGATGCAGAAATCCGATCGAGATCGTAACAAATTGAAAAAGTCGGACGGGGCGTATCCGAAAATATATCGCGTCCTAATTCGATTTAAACGAGGTTCGCTGCCATGTCGCGAATGGAGACTGACGCGTACGTTAATATTATTTATAACTATCGCTTTTCTGGAACGCCCGCACTCGCGTTGTGCGACTTAATGTGCGGTCTAAACGTTCCATATAACGTTGAGCCAAAAAAGACAGCGACGAGATGAAAGGAGTCCCACTTGCGACGTAAAAAGAATGTAAAAAGAAGGAAGAAATAAGACGAATAGGGTTGAAGGTCAAAGTGGACATACATATAAAAAGAAGACTCCGACGCTCGTCCACTTTGCCACCCCCGATGTTGGCTCTCGTCACGGTGGACAAGTCGACCGACTTTAATATGCACCCCAGAAATTGAATTCTCTCCCTTTTCTCACCGCTTCCCGATCCCTTCCCCGCTTTCTCAGTCTTCGTCAAAGCCCGGCTTCGGCCTGAGAGCGGAACGCAGGTGCGGCGGGATCCGTAATATGGATTTAAGAACACTCGGTGATATTGACGGATATGAACGTTCCCGTGGAGGCAAAACGCCCTTCCTCGAATGCCATCGTGTTACGCGATGGGAGTCGTGGTTGGGAATGCACGTTTGTATATACATTTACAGCGCGGCAATGAGTCATGTTACAGTCTCACAGTGGGTGTTTTTCTCATTCCGACTGATCATAAAGTCTTACTCTTGCGGCTTAGCACACGCGCGCCAAAAGCGGCACGGGGTGCGTAATGACGAGGGGTGAGTTTATCCGATGACCGTGTAATCCATTATTGCGTACGCCACTCTCGATGACGTGTAGTACCGTGTGCAGGAATCCAGAATTGATCCCTACGAGATTCCCGGATGCCAAGTGTCAAAGGAAAATACACAGAGGGTGCTTGTATTAGAGCGGTTAACCTTCGAGTGTAATTACTATCAGAACTGATGTGTGTGTGTGTGTGTGTTCGTTGAGAATTCGCTAAGTGTCCGTGAAAAGAATCTGCATTTTTTAACTTTACGTGTTTTATATATTTTTTCGGAAATACTCAATCTCTCTGACGATATATACGAGCCTCGTTGATATCGAGACTGATGATATATACGAGACTCGCATATATTTTTTGTGATATTTCTTTTTATACTAAATCTCTCGCTCGTATTGCCCATCAATCAACTATTTCACAGTTATGTAAAAACATTTGTACTCGCAACATTTCACTTGTGTTTGCCACTTTCATCATTCAATTCTTTCAATCGACGTAAAGCGTTATCGCATTATAAGCTGATTTATTTTCCATCCTGTTTCACGGCAAGAGACTACGGAAAGCATCCGCCGGTTTAATCTTTGGATGCGTAAATAATATCGCGTTTTCGAGTGCACTTGGTGTGAAGATGAAATATTCATCGCAACGTCATGTATTTCAGTGCCGAGCTGAAGTCTGTTGCCAGTGTCAGGAAGGGACTGGTAAAGTTACGATTGTCTTGGCAAGTGCGCGAGAAATAAGGTCAAAGTAATGCAAGGGATTAGAATGTTTCATAATAACAGACGCGAAAGTTTATTCTAACTTGCTCATGTAGCATAAGCGGCTGCGATATCGGCGATTCTGTTGTTCGAGTAAATTAAAGTAACATTAATATTTATTTGCGTAGTTTTCTCTTTCTCGTTATATTTATTATTAAATAATTTATATAAGAAGAGAAATATAATTTCTCTCATTTATATAAACATTTAATTTTATATTAGATAGCAGAGTTTTTATTGTTTCAATAATAAGACTGTCATATATTGAAATACTTGATATACATATACATATATATATATATATACTATATATATATATATATATATATATATATATGTATATATACATACAATTAATAATTGTAGAAAATTTGTGGATTTAAAATTTGAAAATTATAAATCAACGTCACACGCGTTACTCTTAAAAGATTTTAAAAAATTGTATCTGAGATATTAATTTGTGAAATTTAATAAGTTAAATGATTTGAAATTTCTTTGACATTTTTTTATGAATATTGAAATTATTGTATGAATTTTCCTTGAATTTTTCGACACTAATACTTTGATTATAAGCTGTGTACGACTTTTAACGGAAATGGTTATCGCTCTTTCATATATGTATATATTCCTCTTTTTCGATATATATATATATATATATATATATATATATATATATATATTGCGTACACATTCTCAAACGTTGTGATCCGGAAGAGTAAACTTTGCTCCCCATTGCCATATGCCGTATCTGACCCCTGTCTGATATTCCGGAGACGAATGTGTGCCTCGATTACTACTCTTCTCGAAGAGTAAGCCGACGTTTTAGGATTCATATACGTTCTCTCAGGTCGCTCGTTCATTTAAGGCCGAAGAATTTCTCGGGCTTCTTGCTACTTACTTCGACCAAATCCGTTAAAACCGCGCTTGAAACGTCCGATAAGAAGCATTTGCGACGAGTTAGAGCATTAGATTTTTTCCTCAAGCTGCTTTCCAGCCTTCATCAAGACAGGATTTTGTAAGAGTGACTAAGGTAACAGACGTGACATGTAGTGACGTGCACTACGGCACAAATATAAGAGACTGTATTTTAAAGCTGAACTTTTCGGATTTGCGCGTTACGGTGAAACCTCGAGGTAGATGAAAATCTTAACGATGTAAGAAATTTTTTCATGTAAGATGCGATCTATTTAATGTCGAAAAGTCACGTCTTTGAATATTATATCGCGAAATGAGGGAGTGTGGTACGGAGCGCGGAGATAATAAAATATGCAAATTAGATAGATATATTTGATGATCTCGGTCTTACGGGGCGACGGGATTTATCGGTGCCGCGTAACTTTTCGTATACTTGGAACAAGTTGGCAGACTCGCGGGTGTACGAAGATACGAGGAGAGTCCGGTGGTATTAATACTGAATTGCAACGCGGCATCGGCTCATATTAAATGGAGCATTGTGGGCATTTCGAGGAATCGATCGTCTACAAAGTGGCAATCACACAGAGAGTGAGACTCGATCACGTGATTTCCCGTGGGTGCCGTCGCCGATAAATGATCTAGCTATTGCAACGGCAGACGCCGCTCCGTCTTTGTGTGGATCATCCCATGCTTACTTTATTGTTGAAAAACATCGTGACGTTTTCGCAAATGTTTTTAAAAACCACGATTTTATATGTAGCCGGCATTTAATAAATGCAATGCTCAATATTGTACATTCGAAAATAGTTATTTTATCTTTCTTTGTCAATATTGATTCTAATTAAAATTTGTTTAATAAAAATTTTTATAACGCGCTTTTTTTTGCTCTTATATGAAATTTATCGGAATAAACATAATGAGAATGCTAGTTATGATAGGTAAAAGTTTGCAACGTAGCAGCAAGAGGGAGAAAAAATACGATGTGTAATGGATACTAAGTGTTAATTAATGATAAAGTCAAAGCATTTTCCGCTAATCAACAATTTGCAAGTTTGCTCCGGGGGCGAGCTTCCCACGGAGAGAAACTCGATATTTACCAACTTAAGTATCGCATTATAAGCTCCGAGAGCGGTATCGACGGATAGTTCCGCTAACATTAAATCCAAGGTACCACCGTCAGATCCCCGCGTTTTCTCCAAAGCGTGGCGCATTCAAAGTGAATTAATGCAACTTTGGGCTTGCGGATAAAGTAGTCAGATTCCGTCGCGACGCGGGATTCGTCGCTGCGATGCGTTCGCGTTATAGATAGACCGCATATTCGACGCGTGCATACTACGGCGCACACTGCGATACACACTCGCCGTTTACCTAAAACATCCGCGAACGTACAGCCCATCTGGAATATTACGCTCATTCCTTTCCGTTTGGTCCTCGTCGTTCTCGGTCGCGGTAACGCCGGAAGATATTGCATAACGCCCGGTGTATCGACAGGCGGCCCGAATCGCCGCCGCCGCCGCCGTTGCCATCGCGTCGGTAAGATTTATTTTTCAATGCGCCGCAATGGAACGATTCTCTCCGCCGGAGTTATACACGCGGATATAACTCGCGACCGATTGTACATACATATAATCGTAAATGTGTGCACCATGGAGTTTGTCTGCGAAGATGCGATGAGGGTGCTTCAGTCCTCGGATTCCTCAACGCCCTCCGAGATCTGCGCTCGAGTAGCGCGAGAAAACGGATTTTCCTTTCGCTAAGCTCGATATTTTGTATTAAATTTCCTAGAGTGCGTGTTGCGCGACGAGACGTACCGAGACCGTTTCGCGATTCGCGAATGAGAGACGGCGCTTTTCGACCATCGACCATCCTTCATCCACGGCGAATGCGTCGCGCCGTGGTTCTATTCTGAGAGCAAAGTTGCATAACGGAAATTCAGCTGTTCCGCATTGTCCGCGGATGCAGGACACTCGGTTGACGCGTCTCTAGTGTCTTCTTACTCGTTTGTCAAATTGGAGCCCGCGCGGCTCTCGTATTTCAACATAGCAATTCCGCGACAGACGCATTGTACGTCGACATTGCGTAATTAATCGACAATTGATTATATAATATTATTTATATAATATTAATTATATAATATACAATTTTATGATTTCTCGTAACGCCGGTGTCAATTTTATAGACGCGACATGACGAAGTTTCTTGAAAAGGCAGTCGCTTTTGACGCAGTTTTAAAGTGTCTCGTTTCTCGTTTCATGATGCATTTCACAGAAACGAGATTAAATTTAATGGCGTTCCTTAAAAATACATAGACGCGACACAGACGGCGCGTTATACTGTGAGAGCTGTTGAAAGTTTTGCGGAAGACTCGCAGAAAGTTTTAATTTACTTTCGAGCCTTGGTTTATGCAGTTCCTTGTCAAGTACATGTGTGTCGCACGTAAACGGAATCCTCTTTCTTTTTCTCTTGGAATCCTTGGGGAAACTCTTCGACGTCAATGATGAGCGCGACGACGTCGGCGACGAATTCTCCTTCAACAAGTCTCTTCCTCCAGTTGGAACTCGTCGCGATCTAAAAAAACGCTCTATATCCGTCTCTCTCGGCCCCGTAATCGGAAGATTGTTTGTGTAACGTCGCGACTGATACAAGCTCTGACGATTTATTTTGACAGATCGCATATCTCTGTTCCCATCCTGAATACTCCTTTTTTTATTCTTGTTAACTTGAGCTTCGCATTTTATAAATAACTGACACAAACAAGTCTGACAAAGTTAAAAAACTTAAACTCTCAATATGCCATTTCAAAAATGTTAAGTTATTTGATTCAAATTTTATTTGAAATAAATTTATTTTGATTTGTTTACAGCTGTTGCCCGTAAATATAATTTATAAATTTTATTTGTAATTGGATATTTCCCTGATGACAAAATACGAAGATATTCTTGTTATGTGCGAATGACATTAAAAAAAAAAAAAAAATATAACACACTCATATGTATAAAAGTATCTCATTTCCGTCATAATATCATTTATTGAAATTTTTTTGCCGATGAACAATTATAAATATTGTTTTATTCATTTTCCGCACGAAGTCCTTTTCTAATTTTGCGCATATTGTATTTTTTCAATTTTTTTTTTTAATTCGCCTTGATAATTGAAAAGGTAATTTAGAGAAATAGTAATTGTCATTTAAATTTTCAAATAAAAACGGTGACCTTTGTAGCTATTCCGGTATTGTCACTCGAATATTGCGGACCGCGCTTTCATGCGGTTTTTACGTAACAACGTACTTTTGTATTTACAAACGGGCAACAGCCGTAATCAACTTTCTGCCTTCGGGCGATCGTCGGATGCGTAGAATTCGCAAAACGTTGTATTATCTCGCAAATATGATAAACGACCGGTTCACCGTAGCATGATAATATTTAATTGAATCCCTGCTGTGTTGCGGGTCGCGCTTTGTTCAAATTTTAACGACCCGCGCCGCAAGTGACCGCACGTGTCATCCGTAATTAATTTTTTACCTTTTAGCAATTGCAATGCGCGCAATTCGCGAATCGTTGTAGAGAATTTTAAATATTATACATTATATATTATCGCTCGCGCTCGCACAACTCGTACGCGTGGTGCGGTATCGTAGCGGAGTAATGTTTAATTGAATTTTCGACGAAGCCGAATACGCGGGAGCCGTCTAAATTTTAACGGCCGGTGCCGCAAATAACCGCACGTGTCATACATAGATCATTGTGTCGACGAGGAGAGACAATGATATATAAATGGTAGGGTGCAAAAGGGGTCAATGGAATCCGCCTCGTCTCGTTCGATCGGGATCGAGAACGCTAAAGTACCAGCTGCAACGGCTTCGAGAGTCAGATTTAATCTCGCATGCGTGCATTGACTAGACAATGGCTCATTGTCAATTGACAATCGCGATCGACGCTCGCGCGCACTCTCGAAGCTCAAATGGTCAAATCGAATTACTCTTTGTACTGTTACGGAGCAATCGGTGCTTAAAGGCTGACCAGATACGGGAAATGCTTATATCTCTCGTTATATAATCGCGTGCTTGTCGATACTGTCGCGATTGAAGTTATATTACGATACTACGTCGGAAATGTCAGTGGATATTATGCAAGTGATGTAATTACGCACGAGCGATAACATGTTATCGCGAATTATTTGTCAGAAATGAGTTTACAATACATGTCTCTCGTTTTTAATTATTAAAATTAACAACGATAACATGTTGCTGAAAAATAAACGCTGTAAAAAGTTTTCGATATAATTTAAATTATGTAACCGCATTTTTGGCAAAGAGAAATGTCATTTAATGCGGCCATCGTTCCGTTATTCCAAGTCGTAAAAGATAGCAATCCTTAGATATATAGGAGTATCATTCTGCGCCACCTGACTTCGCTACCTGCGGTGTACGTCTTGACAGGGGGTTCCCGAAAGTAAGTTGTAAATCTCAACGTCGACTAACAAATGTCTTCGGCCCGTCGCACGTTAAGCGTTCCAAGCCGGTTTTTACGAGGATACACGACGCGTAACACGAATGAATACACACGAGAGTGCGCGCTCCATCTCTCTAATTTAAATGATATCCACCCGAAAGATCTCATTAGTAACAATTGATTTTTTTATCGAAACGATATATAGTGCCGCGTAAAACTTGGAGGCGGATTCGTAATATCGTATTATTTTTCATCTACATACATATATGCACATGTAACTGTATATCCTCGATAAATATTACAACAACCGTTGCATATACATATCCGAACTTTCTCCAGGGCAACACGCGCGCTTTCAATTCGGAACGTAATTAATATAACAACTGCGTGATTTATCGAGGCGCACACAACCCCGGGTGTGTCATATATAAATATATTTATATCCATTATATCGACGTATTTCGCGGTGGCGGACGCATCTGTATTCCGGCAGCGCGCTGCAAAAATACGGCCCTAAAATTGTTAATGGACTTTCCGTGTTTACAGTTTACGCGATGCCGCGGTTTCGTCGGTATGTATTTGAGAGATCCTAGAGAGCGCGGCGCGGACTTTCCCACGTTGTGACAGGAATATACCTACGTTCTCCTTCGAAGTCGCGACGTTAATGAATAGCCAATATGAGAGTCCTATACGCCGTTCTTGTTTCGCTGTCCGATCGAAAAATATATGATACGCGATATTTTAATTGATACCCGTGTTTCTTTAATGATCCCTGTAATTCAAAGCGGCCAATAGGTTCGTCGTTCGTTGGAAGCCCGCGGCTGATCTTGTTATCTTCTCCCTGACTCAATTTAAAAAATGATCGAGTTCGTCTCGCGCGTATATCTTATATTTCAGCAATGGTAATATGAGAGCGGCGTAGAAAGACGTAAGAAATTCATATATAATCGAGTATAAATAACGATTATTATTACAATCGCAGAAATGTTAACGCGTATATTTATATCGCGACGGAGCATTCGTCGGAGTATTAATAATTTTCAATTAATATTTTGCCGGGCATACACACGGCGCGTCACGTTTGCTTTAACGCGTATTTATGTTTCGCCAGTGGCAGTGTAAATGAACGTAAAATAATATCGTGTTATTCGTAAAAAAAACAGTCGGCTTTCATCTGCCTTCCGAATACCGTACCTCGGTATCAGGTATCGGCGAGCTCCAGGAATACCCGATATATTCACGGGGGCTAAAAAATTCCGATACTTTCGTGAAAAATATGAGGTGGAAGTTTGGCTTTATATCAGTTTAATCGGAAGAGATAATTATAAAACCGTACTAATGTTATAAGCGGGAGCAGTCGTTCGTCCATGAACAGCGCGGTAACGTTACCTGGCTTTCATTACGCGTATAATTATTTCCATTTTACATCCGATGATATCCGACATATCTTTTAATCGATACGATTGACCTTTTTAACACCGCGTTCGCTTTCCTCTTTTTTCTCGTTTTAAGAACATTGTTCAAAAAAGATTTGTATGTGATGGTTGGACGGCACGAAATTACATGGTATTTTTATACTCGCCGTATAAATTTTCGGAGAAAATTCTGTTAAAATTATAAATTAAAAATTATATGCATTTTAATAATATTTGATCCTCGTTATGGAATAATTATCGAACATTTTGTTAAAATATTATATTTCGATACATATTTGTGTAATCGTCTCTTTTACCGTTAATTCCAGAGACGTAAAATATCAGTTTGTTTCCCGTTCATTACGGATAAAATATAGTTGATATTGTTATTCAATCAATTAGCATTTCTTGTTAGTATCATATTTATTTCGTCGTAGCAGAGAGAGAGAGAGAGAGAGAGAGAGAGAGAAAGAGAGAGAGAAAGTTGCATTATTTAAAATTTAGCCGTAGTATATATTTAGGGATTGTCCGCTCGTTGTAGTTGGAATAATTAATCCGATTACGTCACGCTCGCGCGAATGATTTACGAATCTGTTTATACGAGAAAACGCCAGTCTTTTGTTTTTGCGAGTAAACTTTCAAAGATTTAATGGGCAACCTTTTCCGCGTCTACAGCGAAAAGTCGAGCTTGTGCCATCTTTTTCGACACTGAAATCGCGTTTCGGAAAAAGACCGGCACTAAGTAATTCGCCCAGACGCGGAAATTTTCAGTTATTCATCGCACCTTGCCGTGATGAGTTCGAGGGTGGCGAGGTTACCGGAACTCTCTCTCTCTCTCTCTCTCTCATCCTGCATCCTCTTTGCGCCGACTCGTTCCGCGTTCATACCGCAGCCGGATATACATATAACCGACCGGCCCTCTGTCCGTCAAGCGTCCGCAGCGGAGCCCGCAACGTGGTATTGTCGTAAATAATGAGCAAGCTTCGGTATTTGTTTATTCAGGGGGCACTCAACGCGCCGGTCCCCTCGCGGCACCAACCCTCAGTGGCCGATGGCTGCGAAGCTGCGCGGCGCAGTAGATCGTTCCCATTATTTACGAGGCCGCAATTAGTCGGGCCGCGAGCATCTATCCTTTCGCACCCGAGTAGGCTTAATAATTCAATTAAGTGACGTACAGGTGAACGCGGACTGTCCGAGAAAGAGCGGCGGGCGTGTCAATGTATAAAGTGTTTAATTTTTTACGGGCTGCTTGAAATTTTATGGAAAAATCGATTAGTTAGGATAGAAAGGCGAGCGCGGTCATATGAAACATTCAGATGAAAATCGATGAAGCTGTCTGGCGCGATGTCGGACTGAGCTTTTTATCGACTGGATGACTTTGTCAGGTTAAATAATATTGGTTCGCATCGACGGCGTCTCTTAGATTGCGCATTCTCATCGAATATTTGAAAAAATTCGCAAGCGGGATGCGAACAAAAAAATATGTCCAGCGTCGACCGTGCTCGCATTTTACATTTCAGTGAAGACTCTATGTAAACGATAGCGAATAGGTGGAATATAAATGCAAAATTTTATTCCGTTTTGCAACAAACGACGTTTTATTTGACGTGTACTCGGTTGAACTAAATAATGCTATAAATGAAAGGAAATTCTGATGATATATTTTTTTTTTATAACGCTTTTTCTCTTTTATAATTTTGCATTGTACATCGTAGATATTATGCGATACACAATATAAATGGAACAAAATACATATGTTTCGTAGAATAAAATAATTATTCTGCTTATCACGTATGTTGTAATGTAAGAGATAATTAAAATATATTCATCAATATATTCGAGAGTCTGAAAATATAATTAAACATGAGAAGAGATGGTTAAGAAATTTATAAATTTTATTCGACTTTCGTTAAACATCGTTAAAATCGATTAGATATTTTACGATATTAAATATTAAAATTAATTTATTTAAAAGGAAGACTATATATATATATATATATATATATATATATATATATATGTATATCAAATAGAGATTATTATGTTGCAAATAAAATGTTAGAAAATTAGAAAATGCTAGAAACAGATATTAATTGACAATAAATTATGTATTATTTTAATAAAAATTTCTTTTAAAAATAAAAATATATAAATCAGGGATGTGCTGTCTCTTTCTCTCTCCCATATGATCCGATGTTCGTATTGAATCACATGCATTGTTTTTATAATCAAAAAATATCGATGTTTGGTGAATCTTTCAGCGAGGGTCATCGATAAAGCATAGTTTACGGTCGACATGAATTGCGACTAGTATCAATTTGTTTCGCGCTGTCCGAAATTTTCCAAAACACGGAGAAAACACCGCAATTGTGCGGGACAGAGAGACAGACGTGTACAAATAACGATCGCGATCATTCGTTACCGATGGCGTGTGGGGAGACCGGAGGAATCCGCGAAAGATAGAATCACGGCGAGGTGCTCGTAACGGACAAGTAGAGGAATTCCGCGAAACTTACGAGTGGCGAGTCGTCCGCAGGAGTTTCGGGCCGAAAACTTTCGGTCCTGTCGGATTCGGTCGTCACGTGATGGCGAAACTTTCGACTGCAACCGGTGCGCCTGTAGAATAATCGGCTCTACCACGGGTGAGAGTCGGCAGGCCGTGTAATCGTAGATATAAGTCGGCTGAGAATGCGAGTGACTGTGTTTTAACGTTGCACGAATTCAGCTCAGCGAAATTGTAGCGCCATCGTTTTTTTCTTTTCTTAATCGTCTTAACGATATCTTGCAACGTGTTGCTACAACTTAGAACGCGTAACGAAGGGAGTTACACGTTACCGGCGGCCGTCGTTCGCGTCCCGGCATGTCGAGAGTCCTAACTGCTGCCATAACCCGATCTCGTAAAACTATAACCCCATCCACCGGCATCCGGCCGTACGTCCATGGAAAAATGTCACTGCTGGAAATTGTGAACGTTAAGCGGAATATGTATGACGAGAGCGAGGGGGAACTCGTTTTGTCTCACCGATTGCTCGGATAGGACCGAGGGACATGTTCTCGAGATGTAGTCGCGTTTGCGCCACGACACAGTCGTGGATAAATTTTTCAGACTCGGCCTCGGTTTACATAAAAACATTACGAAGGATCACACCCTAACGGCGTGACACACATACGTTGCGTACGAATTTCAACGCGGGAGACCCTTGGCTTGTTCCCGCGTTTCTTCGGGGTACGCATATAGACCACTGTAGAGAAACATAATTTTACGTAATACCGCTCACATAATTCCTGGCTATCTCGTTTAAGCAGAGGGCTTTCTTTCCTCAGCGAACAATTTACACCTTGTAGAAGCCGCGGCGCGTAGCCCCAAGCAAGTTATAAATCCTCGTCATAACTTTACATTTGCAGCGATTTCAATCCCCCGACGCGGCTTTAGCGCGGCACGTTAATTCGTAATTATTATTAACGATCCGAGGGGGACCTGTCTGTCGTCCCGCCTTCTTGGCGCTCTCCAATTTTAATCTTATATCTCGTACGTGCGATACGCATTTCCGCGTGCGCACGCACGCTCTCTTTTGCCACGTCATCGAACGATGAGATACGGAGAGAAAGAGCGTGAAAAGCGAAAAACGTAAGGCCTTCTCGAAATGCTATTATCTTGCTATACCTTTGGTCCATTGTGATTGCAATATTTATTAGCGAAATGGGGAAAAGACGAAGGGCATTCGAAGCGCTAGTTGGAACTCCGCCGGGACTTTCGGAAAGACAAATAGTTACCCCGAGTACTTAATAACCGAACAGGCCGTGCTTTCGACTTTATGGCGAATTCGCTATTTAATTTTCATTTTAACTTTACTTAGGAATTTATATCCTTTCGCGTAACTTGAGATTTTATGAATGCGAGATATAATGAACGATCAAAGATTGGTTTAGAGCATTTGGCGTCCGAAACAGATTCAAATTTAATTAGTACTATTTAACTAATGGTGATATAATGATATAAGTATAAAGTGTCATAGCAAGAAAGTTAAATGAAGAAAATTGTCATTTTTAATTTCAATTGAAGATATAAATTCAAGATTTAAGTTTATGACTCATAAATTGAGAATATGTAGGCATCATTCTTTTAAAATTATAAAAGTATTTAGTGAAACCAAAATTTTTATTACAATTATATCATGATTCACAAACGCAGCGTTTCAGTAAAGTTATTAAATAGACTTCTAGTACTTGCGCGTTTTCAATACTGATACATATAAAGAGCATCACATCTCGATAGCCTTCGGGGTGTTTCTTGATACTTTGATTGCCCTGTGTCTGTGCGATTTCATTCGCGTGTCCGCTGGCAACATGGAAAATGGAGAGATCCAACATAGTTTCTCGGTCCGGACAAGTTAATAATCTTTCTCTTTTCACGTCACTCGCAGAAGTTCACCGTGTGTTGCTAGCGAAAACTTTTAACATTATCTCATTAAAATTATGATTCCATCAGGGAGTTCTACGTAAGATGAAACTTGCGATTTGCGACATTTATATTCTATTCCGCACTTATTCGTTTTTATTTCATCAGCAAGTATTCTTTAATAGTCACAGTTGAATTATTTTGGTGTTATTATTATGTAAAATTTCTTTTGCGTTAAAGTTTGCGGAAGGAATCCACTTCACGCGTTTGGTGTCAAGCCAATATATATAGTATATTGTCTTTCTTCGTATAAAAATAAACTTGTTTGCAAATATTTTTCTATTGTTTTTCACAATTCTACGTTTTTTTTTTTTTTTTAATTACATCTGGAAATTTGCGAAGAAACTATTAGATGCGATGCAATGGAAACTAATAGCTAATGCACTTGCCTGTTTGCACGCGCGCCCGAGGAGGGTCATAGCAGTTTGTAGTTTGACACGTGCCGGAAATGCGCCAATCAACTCCGCTTAATGTTGCGCTCGGAAAAGCTGTTGGAAAAGGGATAACATCCCTGCGCGGGAATAAGATTACGCGGCACAAAATCTGTTCGAAACGCGGAGACAAAATTCACGATTTTTCAACGATTAAATCGCTAACAATAAGTCCGAATGTTCAATCTCGCAGAATGTCATCCGCGAGAAAATAAACGTCATCGCATAGTACAAAGCTCTGTCACTTCCATGTAAGGATTAATAGAAAACGCGCCGCGTTTATCCGCCTTGCGGTCCGTTTCACCGATGTCGGTTAACTTTAATTGCAGTTTAACTCTTATTCTCTTTATACCTCTTTCTAATTCGGAGAAGAACGAGCAGCGCGACTCTTTGACCTCGTGACAGGAAATTAAATTCTACGTTTTAGCAAGTCACAAGTCACCAATCACGTACTCGGTCGCTCAGATAAGACGACCGACTAACCTCGATCTAAGAATGGTGGTTAAACGAACGAGAGATTTGCCAAAATGAAATTGCCCCGTGATAACCAGTTTAGTGCCAAACTGACTTTGTGCATGCACCTGTGATCGCGATAGCTGAACCGAGGTCGAGCATTTGGGTCATGGCCGTGTCAATCAACTGTCTCGGCTCATTACGGGCGTTACGCCACCAAAGGCGGAGGAAAAACCCGTGAAAAGTGGAGGCTATACGTTATTGATATATAAAGATATTGAGTGCTAATAGAAATTGAATGACAATTTACGAGGAATAAATCCTTTTTTTGTAAGAAATTAAAGTATGTTTATATCGGTTATTTATTCTGTATCTATTTTATATCATCTTTTTGTTTAAAATTTGTATATATCTGATGATAATAAAACATTATTCAATCATAATTGCAAGTTTTGTTATTATCTTTTAATTCTGATTTTTATTTTTGTGTGTTCGCTCTTAAAAAAGACATGTAAAATCGATACTCGCAAGTATTGTTATTTCTTTTCCTGAATGTTGATTGATTATCCCGATATTGCGCTGTACATTATTTTATATCAAAATAAAAGCTTGTCATAGCTGTGTATTAGGGATTACCAAAATTTTCTAATCGCGTGCCTTAATCGCGTGTCCTATACTCGCGAATCTTACTCGCGTATTCTACTCGCGTACCCCGATAGAATACACCGTATGTTGCTTCTGTTGGGCCAGTTGAACTTACCTTTCGTTAATCCTGGCCATATTAATTCTTGCTACATTTAGCTTCGATCCCCTGTCAGAGGTCGATGAAGGAAAAAAATTCCTTTCGTTGCCGGCTAATTGTTGTCGAGTATAATTTTATGCTCATTTATGACATGACAGTTTGTCATGCATCGTTTTAATATAACTTTAATCAATCTACTACCAAGTTGCGAATCAAATTTAATAATTGATTGAAGTAATAATATTTAATTTTAATAAAATAAAATTATAAAAATATATAAAATAAAATTAATAAATAATATAGGATAATATAATATAATAATATTTACATAATAATAATATAATAATATTTACATATATAATACAGAATACGCGTAGCGTTTATAGTATTCTAGTAATTATAAAAGAAAAAAAATACATTTGCTTTGATAGTAAAATATGAAGTAGATTTATTGAAAATTTAAAAGAATGTGAGCACACAGTAAAAGTTGCTTTATCATGAAACTAACATAATAAAAGCGTCACAAAATTATTATTTTTGATCTTGTACCAAAGCATAATGAGATAGATTTGTTTCTTCTTACGTAAAGCTTTTTAGCAATGATAAGATACGCAATAAAATTATGTATTAAGATTATTAATCTCGTTAGAAAGTAATTTATTTTCAGGACTTCTCGTAAATCGGTCGCAAAAGAAGGCGCAACGTCGCTCTTGACTTTTTATCAAGCGTGTAGTGAAAACTTGGTCCGAGAGAGATGCGATTCTTCAGACTTCGTCATGCCGTGAAAAAAAAAAACTCTGTCTTTTCCGTGTCGCGGGACTCTAGCTGAAATGGGATTACCTTTGGGCCGGTGGTCAGAGCGCGGACGTTCTCGAGCGGTCTATCAGAGCCGCTCATGAAAGAGAAGCAGGCAGTTCGCGAAGTGGCACGTTAGTCACGGCGGCCATAGTTTTTCCGCGTCACCCTTCTAACTCTTCCCCTCCCCCCGTCCCACGCGTTTTCTCTCATTTTCCTTCTCCGTTGGACAGCACAATGCCTCGCGGGGGATATCCCGTGTTTATAAAATAAATCCCTTCATTGTTGCGCAGCAAAGCATGCTCGAGAGAGAAAGATGGATGAAGAAAAAGAGAAGAAGAGAGAGAGAGAGAGAGAGAGAGAGAGAAAGAGAAAAGAGAGAAAGAGAGATAATGTTACCCGGCTAAGGCCATAGCTCGATGCATAACGTTTCGGCTGACAGGGCAGAGAAAGAAGAAAATAAGAGACGAGGAGAGCAGGGAATGTGAGAGAGGAGGAGGGTAGATGGCGGGGAGACGGAACTTTTGTGAGGACGTCAGCTGCCACAGCGTCGGATGAGGCGCGTAACGTCGGCAAAGGGCGGATTAGAATATTTCTGGGGGCCTCGGCTAAATGTTATCTTCCGCGGCACGGAGGGCTACACTCATCTCTATAGCCAGTGTTCTGGAAAAATCGTGAAAAAAAGTACTCCGCTCTATATGGTTAATCTGACGCCCGCTCTTTCGACCTTCACCGGGATTGCGTTGATTTCATTACATTTACGAACTCGTGAACTCGACAAGGAGTACAGATTTCTGCGCGAGACATGATTCATCTGTGCGCCGAAGTTTCTGGGATGCAGGCATTTGCATATAAATCGTGATATTGACCAAGTTTCTCCGCGATGCTTATTCTATTAAAATAAAATGGATTTCTAAGAAAATACTATTTATATGCACAGACATCATAAGCGTCATTAAATTTTGCAAGTTTTGATTACGTTTGAATAATGAAGTCGTTGCGCTTAAATTTCTTAGTGGAAATTTCTTACGTTACTGATATAAGCGAAATACTTGCGTCAAGGAGGATTACGTAGACATTTGCAGGAGCAGCGCGTTTTTGTCGCAGAAATAATTAATTTCTTAAAGCCGTTTCTCTCTCTGCTCAATCAAAGAGTCACGGTCATTTTATAAAAAAAGATTAAATATATCCACTTGTATATATATATATATATAAGAGATGAATACAACTGATTGAAATCGTGGATTTAATTAATGCAGCTTTTTAGAGAGTCGGACGCGCTCTTTAGAAATTCAGAGGAGCAAAGTTTTGGGTGCGTTGGTCTCTTCGAAGCTTTTAGCAGGATGAAGGTAAAGGTGGAAGTCGCCAAGAGGTCGTGGTACGTGCCGTAGCTCCCTGAGCTCATCAGTAACGATAGCGCAGTGCCATAACTGTTCCCATAATGGAATTCGTTAATACGAGATCTCGTTCGAGACACCTCGTTTCTGTAATCTTACACGAGCAAGCTCCGCGTTCGATACTAGACGATTCAAATCGAAGCAAGAAAAAAGGTAAAGGAAAGCACGTGTAATTTCCCTTTGCAATTCTCGCGGAGATTTTACAAATGGCTATTGTAAACAAATGCTATTAGGGACGAAACTTTTCTTTTCTTCCATTGCTGAAAAAGGAATATTTTTGTACGTTATTTACTTAATCTATGTGCATTAATATATATTTATATATATATATATGTATATGTGATATATTTATATGTATATATGATATATTTATATGTGTGCGAGAAAGACTTAATCTTTTAGCAGATTGTTGCATGAGTGTTTTTTGCGTCACGTGATTTATTAATTTTTTTTATTAAAAGTGATTTCGCGCCGCTATAGATTATAGAGAGATTATTTCGCGGTGCACATGCGAATGAAAAATTTCGATAAACGTGCATGATTCCTCGTCGACGGGTCGCTTTCGTGCCGCGATATAATAATAGACGGAGATAGATGAATCACGATAGTTTACGAGTTTACGTCCGGTGTCCGGTGCAGATGTCAATGCGCATTACATCGGCACGCGCTTACTGCCAATCACGAATGGCAGGTTATCGCCACGGTTGATACACAAATTCCGAAGCTTAGGGTGAAGCCGGGCGGCGCACACACCCGTGCGATTCCCAACTGCGGATGGGTGTGCGGCAAAAGCCATGCGACGTTTCAGAACTACTGGTCATAGTGCGCGAGTGGTCGGCCGGAGATTACCGCGGCATAATTATCTCCCCCCCCCCTCCCCCCACACTGGTATACCTGCGACCTCTGTTTAATCTGCAATTAATGTTTCAAATTGCCATAAACCCCACCCATAGTAACGGATGTCACTTATCAACGATGATAACCGACTGCTCTATGTCAGCGATGCAACGCGGACTTTCACCGTAGCGTGCAAGTGCGTTTTCGCGCAGAAACGATCGTATTCCGTGCAAACCGCGCTTGTATAATTTCGCTGACCTATCATCGTTACACAGAGTTAATATCGTTTGCACGTTCGTATTGAATAATTTATAGTTGACAAAAAGATATTTATATCTAAAAATCTAAGTTGCTTATAAATTAACGTATAGAATACATATTAATGTAATCTGAAAATTACACGCGTGATTTTTTTTCAATTAGCAATTGTTTTTAAAATTTGATCAGATAGATTTCAACATTGTATATTCGTGGCGAAAAATTCCTCGAAAATTTTTCGACGATTGATGCGTATGCGTGTCTCAAAAGAAATCCAAATGGTGTACATATTTTCTGGTCTTTGAGAGACCGCGATGGCATCGCGGTTCAATTTGTGGTTATTATTCGTTTGCACGGAAACTGGTAGGGTCGAAGACATCCAAAATGGCTTTTTCTCTACTGTATATGGAGACGTACGACGTCGAGCTCGGTATGTTATTTCAGCAAACTATCTACTTAGATACTTTTATATTCAATACATCCGCGAACGGCGGCTGGTAGGGGCGTCTAGTAATCCCCTAGGACACACAGGAGGCCCATCTTGGGAACGGTGGAACCCGACATAATGTCAGCTCCTATCGAAGGGTTACTGCCGTCTCCGAGGGACGCATAATGCATCGTGCTTATTTTTCAGACAGGCCTATAAGTATAGTATTCAGTATAATGTAACAAATAATGTATAGCGAATTCTATAATATAATAATTGACAAAATTGATATTATGGATAGTAAGATTTTTTTATCTTAATAAAATATATTTTATACAAAAAATCTATTAGGGTAATTTTGTCAGATTGATCAAGATAATGATATGAAAAATAAGAATCTTAAAAATTTTAGCGTGTTATAATTTTTTATTTTATAATTAGAAAGTAATATGAAAGATGTGATCTTATATAAAATATTTTGTGTAATTTTTCTCAATATTAAATTTCGTTAATAATGAATAAAATATAAATATTTCAAAGCTAACATTACATAAAGGAATGCATACATAATATAAAGAAATGAGAAGTTCGCCCTCTTGGAACATGATACATCGTCCTATTAATGAGGTACGTATTTACAGATACTTTTATACTCTCTGTACGCTCGTGAATGGTGCTTATAAAGGATGTCTGGTGATCCCTCAGGACACACGGGAAAGCCATCTCAGAAAGCGAGCGAATTCGCCATAATATCGAGCTTTATCGAAGGGTTAGTACAGTCAGTAAGAGAGTATCACCCCTATTTTTCAACCAACCACGACTGACATGTCGATCCCCATTGACGCATTTGTCGACGCATATACGCGAAGATGAAGCTAAGGGGGTTGTAAGTAATACTGGTCGACATTGAGTCTATTATCGAAATGGTTTTTTATTGCGGCGCAATAAGCGTGAATCTTTGCACGGACCGATGAGCGCAAAATTATGATTTAAGTTTAGAATTTTCTACCCATACATACCAATACATGTGATTTTAGTATGCAAGTCAATAATAAATGCGGTCTAATGTTTATAAAGGAAAAAAGGCATGACAATTATATGGAAAACTGTACAAATAAATTAAACATTATTTGATTTTATCATGAGATTTTATTCCACTTGTATGAATTGAATTATTGATTGCTTTAGATGTTACTAATATCGTCATTTGTATTTGCATTTGATGTACGTATATGAAGTGTACGATTCCTACTTAAAAATTTTACATTTTAAAATAGAATTAAACCGTAAATTTTAACGTTAATTTTATAGTTTTAACTACTTTTTCTATTATAGCGATATGTATTATATATGCAAATATTGTAATGATGAAACTCTGTCGAACTACCTGTTCCCGTCAATAGCGAACGATGTGTTAGAAAATTCAGTTTTCGCAAGCTTAATTAATGCACTTTTGTATAAATCCAGTTGTAGTCGAGTATCAACTACATCTCGATAATAATTTATTCACAGACGTTTGCGCGACATTTTATTTCCCTTAGGTGTCGGGATTTGTATTTTATTTTCGTCAGGCGTTTATTCGTCACGGGATGCTTATTTATATTTTCTGAAAAAGTGACATTTTAATGGGCTCTCTTATACCCGATAATTTAATATCGGAAATATATTATAGTTTCTACGCTTAGTCGCATCTTTGTCGATTGCATTATATTCTATCCGATAATGCTATCTGATTTTGCATTTCTTTTACGATAATATCTTGATGCTCGTTTATAAACAATTCATATTAAAACAGATACTTTTATAAACAACTGCTGCAACAAATGTGCTTCATATTATACCCATAGGAAATTTAATAAAGCTCAATATTACGTTAAAAATTATAAATATTATATGTCGGAAAAACAAGAGGAATGTATGCGCACAGCATATTTTAGCAAAATATTTTTATTAATTCTTCCACGCTTAAATTTTTCTCAAACTTTAATGAACCAAATACCGCAAAAATTACCAATCTCGCTTCGTTTCCGACTGCTTGTAACTGTGCTTTTAAACCCTTTCTCTATAATATGCTTCCACAAGAATTTCCGTCGACAGTTCGCGGCATTCCTCATTGGCTCCGCAACGAGGGGGAGCTTCCGAGCTGCAAACATATTACTTCCGGCAAAAAAGGACTTGAGCATACCTCACACCGCTGCAGTGTCGACAAACGCGGACCGGTCTGGAAGCTCGTTAAGTAATTGCTAAGTGACCAAAGCTTGGAAGGTCACTGTGGTAATGCGAGAATCGTGTAGGTACCTCGATACGCTGCGCGACGAGGGTAGTCGAAGTGGGAATAGGGTGATAGAGAAGAAGAGAGAGGGTGATAAAGGACGTCTGCTTCAGGAAGGGGTGACGGTGAGACGTGGGGTTACAATATACATACATGACGGTGCCAACATTGCGGCTCCTTCACTCGGACGCGTATGTATTGTACGCGTGTAACGCGCGTATTAATGCGTTACCACGAAGGAAGGAAGGGGTGCCAGCATAAGGGCTGAAGCAAGATCCCCATTTCCATTTCCCTTTCCTTTCCCGATGAAGGTAGAAGAGAGAGCGCGAGAGAATTGTTGGAGACGTCGTACATTCCGGTAACGCTATAGCAAAAAGCAATAGCATATATACAATAGTATTAAGATTAAACACTGATTCTATGTATCTAACTTGTCTGTACAAAATATTAACAAAGAAGTTAAATGTATTATTTAAAGTATAATGAAAATTTAAATTATATTAAATTATATTAAATATATACATACTTACGTACAAAATAGAAGCCTTTTATAAATTATAATACGGTAAAAGTTATTTAATAAGAATTAGATCTTTTCAGAAATTATAAATTAATTTATTAAATATCTATTTATTATTATACAAATCAAATATAAAATTTATTTGTGTATGATAGTGATTTCTTGAAATATTAATTATTTTGGGCACTGTTATAATTTGAATCTTTTTTTTTATGTTACAGGTTTAATAACATTAACGTTGCTGTTGCATCGGTGAGTGAGAAATTTTTATTTTATATTTTAAAATAATGGATTTATGATAATAGTATCTCAAATAATATGTTTAAATATATATTATATATAGCAATAATATAAAGATATAGTAGAAAATATATATATGACACATTGCAAATCCATTGTTTTAATTCTCAGATATAAGTAAACTTATATCTTTAATCTAAGACGACATCTCTTATGTCCCCCGTCAGAGAATATCCGAAAATTTATATTTTCTTTTGTCCGTAAATTTTCTTTTATATTTTGCAATATAACAGTATGTAGTTTGAATAAATCCGAGATTTGAAGCAAAGACCCTTATCAAGGTAAGAATAAGCCATATTATTCAATCAAACGTAATAAATGGTGAAATCTTGTCACGTAGCAGTAATCTTATATTCAAAGAGAGAAATATACTATATTTGAATTTTATATTTCTCACATAACTATGATAAATATTTTAGATGGAAGATATATATATATATACATCAAAGATAGAGAAATATATACATATATACTTTTCTTCAAGTTTTCACCATTTCATGAATGTTCCCGATCACGTTCTGAAACGCGTACACTACCTTAATATCTTCTAGTAACAAGTAACCATCGAAAATTCGCTTTTCTTCAATGTGTCGAATTACTGGCCAGTGCCTCGTGAAAAAACATTTGCACGAGTGCATTGATCGAGGTTGCCTGTATCGATGCATGTACAGCCGCAAATGATAGAATAATACGTTGCGGGCGAGCAGCCGTGTTATAAGAACGGCCACGTCATTCTATCGTAATTATCGGCGATTTCGCGACGCGCGAACACGCGAATTATAAACGAGCACGTTGATAGCCAGGACCGATCACGACGTTTGCGCTAGCTCTGTTAAAATCCAGCCGTTAAAACCCACGCAATCCCGCTCGTGTCGAACCGTCGAAATAATCTACCGTCATCGATTCGTCGTCATTTGATGGCTTCATCGGTGGAGTGCGCGCTACGTCGAGAGGATCGCGTCAACGAAAGTTGGCGCTCTCCGCGACGAGAAAGCTTTCCACTCCGAAGGGCGCCCTTCGGGGTGAAGAAACGGCCGGCGGTGCCGTTACCGCCAACCCGACCGGATGCATTATGCAACGGCTGTTTAAAGTTTGCCCTATCCGTCCTTTATCGTCGCGCCGTTTCGCTTTATTCTCTCTTCCTCCGCTTTTACGCACTCTTTTGACGCGTACGACGCGGCGAATGCGCGGCTACATTGCCGGCGAAATGCCACTCGCACGTACCGTCGCGTCGCGTCGTCGCAAAGATGTCGAGGGCGCGGATATTTCGCGATACAAAGGAAAACGTTTCACGGCGAAGTGGATTGATTATTCGGTTTCGCAGAGCCGAGAGAAGAACGACGATTGTTAGCCGACGCGGGGAAACGCGAACAATGCCCGGCCGCTCATTTGCGCTTCTGCCTCCATGAAAGGATGGAAATCGCATTACTTTAACCATCGCTGAGATAATAAAAAAATTGCGGCTATTGTTTTATTACACTCCTCGCTTTCTGTTACTCCGGCTCTTCCTGTTTTCTTTGCAGCGGATATTTCGCCCGCGTTTGTCTTCGCGCGGTTATATTATAATTGACGTTGTGTAACTATATGTGATTTTTAATATTCTAGCTCGGAAAAGATTCTAGAAATCTTTTGAATTATAATATAATGATTTGGATCGCAGGCTTTTTGATGTATCTAGAAAAAAAAATCGAAACATTCTTTCGCTGTTGCTGTATTAAAATATCGTGCGTGATTTAATAATGATTACAATCGTTATAGTCTTGTAAATTAATGGACGTATAAAAGAAATGATTTGAAGATTTATATTTTGATTGTTTCGATTAGATAAGAAAACGTAATCATTACACGGCATGCTTTTTTAAAATTTTACGTATCGTTAAAATATTGATCGTCTTCCAAGTCATAGAGAAATAAAATTGTTCGTGCACGATATTTTCACAAAATATAAACGTCGACGTGTTAGCTGAATGTTGAAGTTTCTTAATCAGTACGTCGCGTGCTTGTCACTTTTCATCTGTGTCGCCAATGTCACGTGGAGAATGACAAATTAAAAGCAATGGAATTAATTCAATGTCCGGTAGGAATTATGACACGCTACTAGATAAAGCCGGTTTTTACTGCAGTCACGATATTTTTCCTTATCATTAATAAAAATCTGTGATTCATGGAACGTATAGCCCTGTACGCTATGAAAAAATGTATATCTTTGCTTTGAAAAACATTACTTTATTAATATAATTTCTTTATTACTTCTTGCGCAGATCGGTGTGCAGGTTCTGCTGTCATTTGATTTAAAAGTTTAATAAATATTGTTAGACGGCAAATATAGTGTCACGCGTAACATTGAATTATCATGATTACATCGCGTGCTATCATCGTTATAATACACAATCAAAATACTGTAAAGGTAGGCACGCGAGACTACATCGATTCGACATGTTCGACTTCCGGATGCCACGATGCAGAATTAATATTTTTTTATGAAAGGAATTGTGCAAATGGAATCCAAAAATGTTGCAACATTTTCGTCCGACCATAAGACGCGATATCATTAATCATTTGCCGAAGGAAGGTACGGTCGTGTACACGCGTGAGATTACGAAACGCGATCCGGGGACCCCGTGTTGAGAAAGAATCACTATCATGAGATAGCCACTAACACGCGGACAAAGTAGACACGTGATGTAGATCCGTGACACGACGATAATTTATCCGTGCCAGTCTAGGGAAAGAGCGCTACACGAACTTCCTATAACTCACAAAATACGAAAATGTTCCTTTCACATCCGATACCTCCGATAACTCCGACAACGCAAACGCGATGTTTCGCGTTGTCCCACGCGATTTTCTCTTAATCGTGCGCTTTACACGTAGTTCGTTGATTGTATATCGACATAATTGACTTTGTCGCAATTTATGTAACGCGAAACGTGCTTCCATTAGTTTTACGTTATCATGAGATATTAGAAGCGAAAAATGCTTGTAAAATATGAGACTTGCCACGCAAAATAATATGACTGATAAAACAAGTGAATTCGTCGCGCGTCTACAGAGAGAAAATACGTTGATCACAAGCATACTTTTCTCCCGAGCATGACGACATTGTGCTGGGCGGCCGCGCTTTACGATGCATACGCCGTAATTACGGCGATAATTTAAGAGAGAGAGACAGAAGGGGCGTAGGAATTCTCCCGGGAATCGTAATACCTGACATTACTTTGGGACTAAAGGGACAAGGGTTTCTCGGTCGCTATTCTGGGCCTCGGTATGAAATGTTTAACATATTAACCAACGACCCTGAAAATATTTGTTTGTTATTAGTGACTAAAGACTAAAGCCGTGATTACGATCCCTCGAAGAAGGGTAGGTGTTGTCACGCGAGAGATTTGCCATTGTGAATGTGTTTCGTGGTGAAAATTCTGTTTAGGTATTAATAGATTTACTGAGTACCGATAAAAGTATCTCATTAATACATCATTATTCAAATAATTATATTTATATACAAATTATTTTGAAGACAACATATAAATTCTATAAAAAAAATAATTAAATTAGTCTCAATATGTTGATAACGAAAATAGATTAATTTCACACGTTTTTTACTTGCTCTAGAAACGTATTCTTTTCTTGGACAAACTGCGGTGTTAATCAAACGCGGTGTTTGTGGTAACTCTTTAATGCGATGATCGGACAATATCGCTTAAGCCGTCGTTACAGTACGACCGGATAATTAATGGATGCGAACGAAGGGACAATTTCGAAATGGCTCTCGGCGACCATGTTCAATTGCGTCGAGCGAAAAGCCATGGTACGTTCGATTAATACTTGAAAAATGCTAGAGATTTATGACAACATACATAGATATGAAAATTAACAAGAAAGAGTGAGTGAATATGGTAGAGTAGGTTATTGAAGAATAATCGTGTGTCTTTATTGTACGCGTTATAAAGATTTGGAAAAAGTGAAGCATTTACAATTAAAAGAAGGAAAGGCGATATCTTCGGCAGTATGATTAAATATTATTGTTTTGCGTCAAGAATTTTTCCTATATAATTATATATTATTATACACATTATACACATACAATCTTTTTTTTGCTCGAGTGAATATATTTGTGTATCATCATTTTAAAAATACAAACGCGCGTCAGGGATCGGGAGTGAAAGATACAGAGCGAAAGAGAAATGGTGATGACGATCAAGCGTGCATGGTTGAGGGCGAAAAATGGAGCGGGAGGGAAAGAGTCGCGTGTCTCGCGTGTCACCATTCGATTTGGCACCGCAGTAGTGTCGGTCGGCAGCTGGGCTTTGTCCATTTGTAATTCCCTGTATGGAGTGCGCGACGTATGCACGTGGCTATATTGCATCGGACACGGGAATGCAACACGCACCATTTCGAATTACACGATGGTAGGATGGAAAAAGAAGCGCGGGGCGCGGGAGAGTTGTTGCCAGAGTTGTCGAAACGTTGACGCGTTTCCTACCCCTCGATGTCCCTTTGCAGGGGCAGGCGGCCCGTTGAAAATTCAAGCACCTCGTTCCGCGGTTATTCGCTACGCGGACAATATTCCGAGGGTCGCGGAGAATGGAATTTTCATCTAACATAATGCCTCATAAACTTACTGGCTCCATTTTCCGCCTTTTCATGCACAGAATCACGATCATAGCCATCAAAGGAACATCTATCTATGAAAGGAGTGTCTGAGAAGTAATCGCGCATTAAATCACAAGTACTACAATTCAAAATTTATGATTTCAAACGATTGAAGATTTTGTTGAATTCTATTAATTAAAGATGTGCGAAATTGATAGATAAAAACATTGCTTATAATTTTAAAAGTTTGTTTCAATAAAATATCTTTAAATGAAATTTGAACTTAGATTTATTGGAGAATGTCTGTGAAACGAAGAGAAAGAAAGAACCGCGGGTACGCTTTTGGTATTGTATAAACTAATCTCTCGCATTAAGCGTAATCGATAATTAAATTTCTGTTTCAATTAACGAGTCTTTGAGATGCCGCGAGCAAGGATCCCCCGGCGTCGCTCGAGGAACAATAAATCGGCAAGAAAAATCGCGTCAACGTATTTTTGCGTAATTAAGTGTGGCCGGCGTTGGGAGAGAAGGAATTTTTCAAGATATTCTCGGCGCGGTCGCGTCGGAACGGGGGGCCGAGGTAATTACCACTCATTAATTGAGCCACCGGGAACGTATCTCTGCTCAGACCTGGGGTTCACCAACATCCGCGAGGATCCTCGACGCAAGAAAATGCGATGCAAAGAAAGCCGTTAAATTGAATCGAACGGGTTACGTGACAGCGGCGTATTATTGGCCTTAGCATCCTTCGAACCGCATTTTAATGAGCGTGTGCGCATAATCGCATTATCGAGCGTGTCAGAATTCAAGAAACAAATTGCATCAATTTGGTAAATACCTTTAATACCCTCTTTCGTATCGAAGATTTACGTTTACGGTCTCGGCCCATACAATATTTATACTCGACGACGGGACGCACATGTTCCGCTACTTTGCAACTTCTTCAATGGAGAAAGGATAGACGATGAGTAGTGAGGCGGTTTTCGTATACAGTACATAGGGAGTGTATCCTGCGGGACGTTTGGACTCGGCGGAAGCCGATTCTGGCTTTCGCAAAACGTAATACCTTTTGCCTTTGCCTTCCCTGAGTTCTTTATGATCAAACGGAAATGTATCATGCAAAGAAATATGTTGCTCGCGACGAAATGCTTTCAACGCGATTAGGAAGATTACTCTGTTATATTTAGGAAAGAGATTTTTCAAAATTATATTCCCTCGCACAAAAAAGAGAGTGCCGGGTGCTATCGTCTTGTCGACGCGCTAAAGATTTTCTTCAACGATAATTTTTAATAAAAGCCAATCCGTCATAATTTTACTCGCGAGGGCGTTGCGTGGTTATCAGATACGCATAAAATGATTCATGAATTTTTCCTCTACCTTGCTCCTTACCGGAACGCGTATATACAGGCATGGACGCGACAGGTAATTTGCATTAAGTTAATTGAACCCGCGGCCGGGTACCCTTTTTACAAGACAATGCACTTACACCGGTTTCTCACGGCGGCCCTCGGTATGCATGAAACGGTCGAATACGGTAAATGCTGCTCTCTCTCTCTCTTTCTCTCGCAAAAACATTAAATGCGTTTTCCTCGAAGAGACAAATGCGACCCGTGGATTATAAACTCGTCCGGTATAAACGTCGGGTCGCACCGGTAATTAATTCCGGGCGTTCTTTCATATTATCCTTCGTCCTGCGAGCTAGGTCCTGCGTACATAGTCGCGGATCGGCTCGAGACCGCAACAGGAATGCGATAAACGTGAAAAATTGCTGCTCTACCCTCGTAATGTATCACAGGCCTGTTGTACTATGAGTTCGTAGTTCGCAAAGCGGCCATTGGCGACATTATCAACTCACGTCTCACGAGTTCTCCTCTCTCTGGTTTTCTGGAGGGTAACGACACGATAAGGGTAAGGATATATGTCGGGACGTTGAGTAGTCGGCGTCAAGTAGTTCGATTCAAGCTGTAAGTGTTTAGTTTCTTACGTCGAGAGACGCCCGACCAAGTACGCGTACTAGTGTACTTTGGAATTAATCATCGCGACGCGCGTCGGAACTAATTTAATCATCGTATATGTTTTGCTAGGTACGTTTTGTTTACTCATTATCGTCGGGGCACGTCGAGGCTTGCATTAACTGAGAAAGGATAACAGCAGGAGTTGGCATGTGCGATATCGTAGTTGGTCACGTTGAAAAACGATACATTCAGCCGGATCTGGTTATCGCTATCACGAAATTAAGTGACTCTATACGTATACATATACGCGTTCTGTTGCATGTCGGCTAGACGGGGATGGTAAAAGGGAGCGCGATCATCGACGAGCGCCGTTAATTCATTTCACGAAGCAATTTAGATAATCCCTCGGAGGTTGCGTTTTGCTTAATCAAGGGACGGGATCTTTCCCGTGGAACGGTCAACGGGGTGCATATGCTTCGCCGTCAGGGTTGCGCGTGCCGGTCTCATTTCGGCGCTCTCTCCCCCCCTCCGTCTTTTTGAACGATGCGTTTTCTACTTTTTCGAGGGAGATCGAGTAGGCCGTCGTGCATAGAACACGTTTGTTTTTCGTTCCCGACCCTCCTGACACGTCGCTCTCGTCTTATCTCGCGCTGCCCGCATCCTTGGGAAATCATGCGCAGGATCCGGCAGAGCGCGATTCTCTCAGTTCCCCTCTTTCGAGCTCTCGTCTCGCGCGAATTTGCATAAACACAATTAGTTGCTCTTATTGAATTATTCAAAACGCCCGGAACTATCAGCGAGGACAGCGACCATTATCATGCCCGTAGTCGACCCCTTTTCTCGGCGAGTGCCGCCTGTATCGTGCACGACACGCTGATTTTCAACGAATATGAACTATGGGATTACGGCTTGCTACATCGATAGTACGCCGTCGGCGATGATCCGATATAGCGCATTTCGATTCCGTTAATACCAATCTGATAATTCTATTGTCAGAAATGTTATTATGGTGTTTCGCAATCAATTTCAAAATATCTCGAAAATTGTAGACAATTAATTTGATATTTTGTTTAAGAAAAAATTATGATTTTATTTTAATTTCTTTACAAAATCTGCGGTAATTTTAAAGATATCAGGAATCTACATAAAAAGACAGAAACATCAACATTTATCTTTGTTTTAAATTACAGCTCATTTTTATGCGCACACAATCAATAGCGTCAGGCGAGACTTTCTGTCATTGTTACCGGTGACAATAGTGTGAACAAATATTTTTTGTACGGAACATCTGTTGATTGATTCTTACAGCGTGAGACCAGAAGTTACCTATAATAACTTTAATAATTCCCAATGATTCTCGAGCATGCTGGACGATAATACCGCGGCAGGTGAGGTGCTATTTACGAGACACGTCCTCGGGAGATTCGAATTGATGTGGAAAATGATGCCGCGTCACGGGATGGAGCACCCCTTCAAGTAACTATCCACGACCACCCTGATCGAAGATTCGTCGAACATTGGGGGGAGGGGGAGAGAGGGAAGGGGGGAGGAAAGGGAGAGGAGAGATCGACTCTACTCGCGCCGCACTCCGTAACTTCTCCGATGAAAGAGGCGTGTTCGAAGCCGTCGTGTGAAATTTAATCGCCTAGTCGGCGGCAGTCGACGCTGGCAACCAGGAGTGGATACGAAGGGGCTTTTCATATCCCTTCTCATCCCCTGTCCCTTCTCCCTGTTGCGATCGTGTATCGTGACCGTGAATAATAGTGACGAATGATGATGCGCGCTCTGCGCAGCCCGTGCGCTCGGCGAAGGTTTATTCAGATCGATCGCTCGAAGCGCTCGAGGGATGAAACAGAATTTTTGGTCTCGAAACAAAGCTTGTCAAATTATCTGCGTATCAAGAGTTTACATTTAATTATGTACTTTTTCATCTCTCTGTAAATTTTCGACGTGAAGAGAGATGTTTTAATTTAGCTTTCCATTCTTGTTGGACAGATAAAATTTCTACATTTCACGAATGTTCGAATGGTATATAATCCTTTTAATGGATCCCGCGTAATCCATACGACTACATTAAGCGTTCTGTAACGCCGATGTATAAATAAAATGGAAAATGTGGAAGTCAGGGTTGTTCGGATGTGCGTATCGGATGGGTGCAGCCGTCACGTTTACAAAGGGCGAGAGAGACACTTGTTCGGCTTACGCATTTATCCGTAATGAAATTTTCCGTTCGCGCGAACAAGGGGCGGATGCTACTACAAGTGCAACCTTAGAAGGATACCGACAGATGGATGTTGCACGTCACGCGGACACCTCACACATCACGGAATAGAAAAAACACGGAGAGGGAGAGCGTTATCCCGGAGAGGGGAGCGGAGCCGCGGCGGGTAACTTTAACCGCCCTTCCAAATATTATTCCTCGGCAATCAAGAGTTCTTTAAAAACTTCTTTTTTCTCTTCCCTTTCTTTTTTTTTTTTTTCGACCGCCACGCTCGGTCACCGGTGACACTGACGAAACGGCACCTTTGAATATTTTCGTAACCCTTGGCGAATACCGTGAATATGTCCGGTCATGTTTTGACAGAAAATAAGCGCGAAAATTGAAGCGCGGTCGCGAGAGGAATTCGAATCACCTCGCCCGCGGAATATTTTTCTAACAATTCATGTTTTACCGCTCGGATGTCGAGGAATCCGTTGGCATGACGTGCGCGGAAAAACGGGGGAGTAACTCTTGCGTGTTTCTCAGTGAAAGACGATATATATATATATATATATATATATATATATATATATATATATATATATATATATACTATTAGTCGAGCAAGAAACGTTAATTGAGATACGACGTATCAATTGTTAGGAGATCGTCTGCGCATTGCATGAGAGAACGATACACAAGACGATATAAATAACATACACCGTCACGCTCGTCGCAGCAGCTTGTCGCTACCGGTTTACCGAGATCACCATAAGCACACACTTTGCGTGGTATTTTCATGACGATTGAATTAGCCGCTCCTAAAAACGATCTAATTGCCGTGGAGGAGAGTCTCGAAGGACATTACGCTCGTCCACCCTAAGCGACAGGTAAATCGGAAATAGAGAGGCGAGGTAGATGGGAATTTAATATTTCACTTATAGTATCTCCTCTCTCCAATCTGGCAGCGACAGCTCTGCAACTCTAAAATGAAAATGCACACGCGGACTCGCTCCTCTCTCTCGGCCCAACCCCCTTGACGGACAGCCCTTATAAATATTCAGAACGAGCGAAATAACCTGACACGCGAGACCAAAAGGCATTTCTTATCGTCTCGCAGCCGAAACGACGGTATATACACGTTTTATCTCACGCATTCCCGCCTTGTGTGTACGTATACATATATTGACCCGTCTCGCGTTCTCGTAATCGCGAGTTTCACTTTCCGGGACGCAGCATCCTCCGGTTTCGGATGCGCTCATTAAGTCGGCCGTGACCGCGCGAAGGCCGGATTTCTCGCGAAAAATGAGTCTCCTGTTGCGCGTTAGGAATAATTTCGCGCCGCGAGCGCGTCGAGCTCCACGAGAGATAGGAAACGTGAACAACTAGCACGAATTATCTTTATTTTATCTTCTACAACGGACGTTCGTCGCATTACGGCGCGCTATTGGTTTGCATATAAAAAATTAATCTCTTCTCCTCCCCGTCCTCGCACGAAACACTTTTATTTGGACATTGCTCCTATAGATTTTGTGATAATAACGGGCATTACTTTTAAACGAATAATACTCGCGTGAGTCGTCGACCTATTTTCGATGCGATATCAAATATTTACTTCGTCGATGATTTGCTCTCATAAACTTTTATATTTCCATCGAAAATGTAGGATTATGTTTTATCATTTTAATTGGAAGTAAATGTGTCGTTAAGCTTTCTTATATTTTCGATTTTATATTGATTTCAAAAAATGAACATTTACATTGTTAAGTTGCTGATTTATAATTTTGATATTTTCGTTATGTGATAGCATCAAGTGAATATTTTGCATTCACATAAAAAGTATTGTAATCTTTGAGATAGTAAAATATGCATTTCTCGAGATTCCATCATAAAGGAAGCGAGCTGTACTCGAGACGAAATTGCATACGCGTCTTCAGAGAGCACATCAGTGCGCAAAGAGCTGAAACACTTAGGCGGAAATGTCATGCATTCCATGTTTCAGTGTCAAAAGTTTACGTAATGATAAATGATTGAAGATCGTTTGCGTATATCATTTTAACAATCGATAATCGACCTACATTTTTCTTCAAGTGACGAACTCGCTGGCAAATTTGTCAAAATTTTACCGACGAGATAACGTGTTTTTTCAGTATCGCCCCCATTGCTATTTTGTTTTATTATTTGTTCAGGCCGACATCGTCGGGTCGCGCGGTTGACGCATCGCGTGCCGTGCGAGAAAAAACGTCGCGCGCCGCCATCGGTGTCGGCGTTCACGCGACGTCCTTTGCCCGCCAGCCTGCCTATCTACATACGTATTTTGCGCAGCAATAATAAACGACGGAATGAAATAGCGAGTTGCGGGAGATGCGCCTCCGGGAAATGCGATTCTGCAACGCGTCCCGCGAGAACGGCGCGCCGGTTACGCGATTTAAGCCGTTTTATATCGCCGTGAGTCCACGCCTGTGTGATGCGAATTCGAGGCGGCAACATCCGGCCGATGCGGCTTCGTCGAGCCGATCATTTTTCCGATCAGTCGGGATCGATTTGGACCGGATGCAGAGAAAAGCGCGCGTTTCTATGGCATGCTGGGTGAATTAAAAATTCTTTGCGTTTTCGCGATGTTGCGCGCGCCAGAGAGGGAATATGAGATAAATAGAATAGAATAAAAGAGAGTATAGTTTTTATTCATTTTCCTGGAAAAAAAATACAGCTGTTTTTTTTTTATTAAAACAAACGGCAGATAAATTTAAACAGTTCGAGGAACTATCGATTACAATAAATGGACTAGCGATTAATTTATTTTATTCAGAAATCACATTTTATATATTAAATGTGTAATAAATGAAGCTAAAATAATCTCTCGCTAAAATACATATAAACAAAATTCAATTGTACATTTGTGATATATATATATATATATGTATGTATATGTATATAACGTTGTTATATTAATACGAGACTTATCATTAATATTGGAATCACAAATTTACAATGATTATAAAGCTGTGCGTGTATAATGCAGAGAATTATTTCTGCATTCCCTTTGGCAGATACTCTTGTCGACATGGCATGGACGCGCGCGGCTGGACTTTCCTTTTTGAAATAAATATTAATTGAAATTCCTCGAGCCTCATAAATGTAGATACGGGAACGTACCTTCTGACTTGATAATGACAGGATATGCGTCTGAAATACTAATTTTTTCATCTATTCTCTTTGCAAAGACGTGCTACCGTAATCAAAGCGTTTATTCTAATTACGTCTTATCTGTAGTAAAATAATTATCTCGAAGCTTGTTACTTTCTAAAGTTTCTTGTTTGTGTCCGTTATCGTTCAATATCGCGTTGTACTACCGATGATGACAAGGTTCTGGGTAAGGTTCCTTCTAATTGCTCCGCTAATTTTTCGATTCGAACACGGTATATCGCCTCTGCAACAGCGGCCAATTTCTCTCTCTTTCTCGTAATTACTTAGGGAAATATACGCTTGTAAGTATAGCTGCTTACATTACTGTGATAGTGGTTAACGATATAGTGGTGCCTCACGTGCCGCGAACGATACATGGTGACCGCGGGGTAAATATGGAGCACGTAATAAATACGCGACGATCGTTACGAATAATTATACCACTTCGTATTTTCGTAATCGTTTCATCGCCGTGCAGTAATCGCGGTTTTACGCGGTCGACATAATTGTTGCATTGCGTGCTTAATGGCAAAATTGAAAGAAAAAGCGCGATTTGCAGCGTAGATTTTTCACATGTTACACGAGTAACATCGAAATAACACGAGAGGAGACGCAAACCGCGACGGAATATCGTGTCTCGTAGCCTCGTTCGCCGAGGGAGGAAACCGAGCGTAATATCCGTATTAAGACCAAAAATTAAACGTCTTTCTCCGCTACCGGTTGTACCACGAGTCTCTCGGTTAAAGCACCAAGAAATTCGCCGATTGCTTTTCGCCGGGGAAGCAGCAATGTTTCTCCTCCCGGCGACAAGAGCCGGAACAATATCGACAGTCGTAATCGAACGGCTGTAGGTGCTCTCGAAGCTGCGGTGATAAAACGTCGCTAGCCGTGGCACGACGCCGCGTCCATTAAAAGCAGCGCGGGGCTATTTGTACGGGTTAGGCCCTCAGTGAAATTTATTTTCAATCCCGGCCGGGTATCTTTCTTTCTGCGCGAGGGCGGCCCGACTAACCTGGCATGAATATACTGCACCCGCGGGCTACGACACCGCGCTACGGCACTGTGCGGATTCGCCCCTGTATACCTTCAGGGGTGGCAAGACAAATGTTGGCGCTACAAACAGAAAAGTATCACGAGATATACTTCCGGCCGAGTGTCTCGCGCCAAATATCCGTTATATTTGGCCAAAGTAATTTTAGAAATTTCCTACAATTGTTGTACACGTGGGTTGTATCTGTCATTTCAATTCGCGTGTCCCGCGCATTATATTGTATTTTATTATAATTGCATTTTCATCTATTTTTGATATTTGTAATTTTGTCAAATTTTTTCATGGAGGACATATTATATTTTTATGATTTATATAATTCAATCGTATTTTTTCGAGTTGAATTGCTATTTGAGATAACACGATCCAAGCGGCAATTTTTACTTAACTACTTAGGCTATGATGTAAAAAATAGAAATATTATTATATATAAGGAGATTTGTGTTTTGTGATGCGCGGTTACTAGTTAGATTGCACGGAAATTAAGTGGCGGGCGGAAATAATTTTTAATCAGGCGCAACTCTGTCGCCGTGCCACACATCGTCTGGCGAAACTTTCTGCTACATAGATCGCGTGAGTTTCCATTTGACGTGGCGGCGACACACACGCAACGCGCATATATTCTCGGATCTATCAGCGACTAGATGAAGGATCGTTTACATAAATTTCAGATTCTCGCATAAGCGGATATTAGACGGGGGTGTGCGCGGGACGTGCGCATCTCGTCGACGACGCATCGCCGTGGCATAGATTTCACGGGCTACGTTCGTCAGGGATACTTTCCCGCGCGCGCGTGCGCTATCAGGACCGGAATTCGGACATACTTTTTCGTCTCTGGCGCTATCGCGCGATCTATGAAACATCGATAGTCCGGCGGTCATGGAAAAAAAAATAGATAGAGGAGGGTCTCGCGCACGCATACAGAGAGAGAGAGAGAGAGAGCGCCCATGCATCATTGTTCATTCCCCGATGGGTAGGAGAGCTATCTACGTTCGAGCGCGCACTTGCATGTGTACGTACGGCACGAACGTGTTAGCGCATAAATCGAACTTTTGCATTTCCGTCGTCGACATCACCGTCCCCGACCCCTTTGCCGACACCCTCATTGGCGGGCGTCGCGTGCTACGAACAGGAAACATTTGGTGGACCGTTATGGGAGTTCGTTTTCCTTTTTTTTCCCTCTCTCTCTTTTTTTCTTTTTTGGTTTGCCGCGTATAGCAAATTTATGCCATAATACCCAGTCGTGATTATAATCCGCGCTCGGCTAAATACGGCCGCCATAATAATCCCTTCGCGAATGGCGGGCGAATGAAATTGCATGAATCAGGGCAAAGCGGCTTGCGCTGGACTCAATGATTTATGAAAGTTGCTAAAACCCGCGCCGTCAAAGATAACGAGATGTTACCGTTTATCGAGTTTTTGGGGTAATTATTTCCGATTGCATCGGGATGATACGTTCCTTTGAGAATTCACGGGATTTCCTGTTACAGCGCACGCTTTCGAGTATAAAATAAATTTTTCGCTGATGTATCGTCATCTCAGTCGGCGGTGGTGAGCTTGAATTTCCGTAATGGCTAATTAAATACTCATGAACGTAGAACAAGCCGGTACGATATCTTCTCGTATTTTCGATGCAAATATCTAATTTCCTGTTTGATCGCTCGGTGGTACAATACGTGCACTGAAAATTCTTAATGCAGGATTCGTTTTTTGTTGGTACTAGATTATTAATGCGAGTACGCCGGAGAGTTAATTGAATTTCGAATTCAGACGAAGCCTGATCGGAATCCAGGCAGTACCGGAAGAGTTTGACTCTCTTCGAATCGACGGTACCTTTCGGTGGGTCGGAGGAAGCCGGGAGCTTGCGAGCTTTTCTCAGTCGCTCTGGCAAAATTAATATTTAATTTTCTATCCCTCATCCGCCACGGAAGTTCTCCTACGGCTCTCTTGGCTTATACGCCAACGCGGTCGTGGTTTTATTGCCCTCGTGGCCGGGCTTACACGGTGCTCCATTGTTTCGTGGCTGTATTATATTGCCACTCGAAACACGGTACTTTCTTCCTTACACCCGTCCCGCTTTTCCGTCTCCGTTTTTCCTGGATCTTGCCCACTGCCGCTCTCTCATTTCCGCCCTCGATCCTTTGATTGCGCCAACGACCCACGTACGTTCGAGCGCCGCATGGTCACTTGCAACTGCTGGGCGTGCCGACATGGCGAATTAACAACCGAGAAACCAATAACCCAGAAACTCGCATAGCAGCTACGTAACCGGCTCCGGCAATTCCACTGAAACTTTTAGTACGTGAGGCGCGCGCGTGCAATGCGCGGCATGGCGAATTCGGTGGGCGTTTTAATTATGGAAAATAATTTACATGTTTTGCGCCGAGCGCGACGCCTCGCAACCGAAGAAATTAATTATGGCGCTCGAATAACATCGATAGCGACGATGGCATCGAATTACCGAGCATCGCCATCGAGCGGGATTATCGCAACCGCGTCTCGATAAATTCGATGCCGCGAAATTGTCGCGTCGAACCTCGTGCTCTCTGTTTTTATTTCCAGCCGACAGCAACCGCGGATTCGACGTGAAATTCATCGGTTTCGAAATTATACGACAGCGTTCGGATAATGACACGTTCCGTAGCGTAAAAACGATGACCGCTTTGCGGGTCCACGTTCCGGGGTTAAACGGAACCAGACGAATGCCCTTCTTTCTCCCCCGATATTAGCTGATATTATTGCGCCCTGTAATCTTTCGTGGTGACGCCGCGCAACGTTCCGGCAATTTGACACCGGCGAATACTTGTCTGTTTACGCATCTCACAAAAAAACAGAATAAGAAAGGAAGACTAGATTTCGACGTTTGTGAAGGTGATTCGGGCGTTGCCTGTTCTTCTTCTCTTTGCTGTTAGAGGCACAAGTAACCTGACCGTTTCTGCTCATTTCTCGCTTGTGCCGTCTTTACGACCGCCGACCACCGTCACTATCTTCCACCTCCTCTTCCTCCTCTCTGACGCGGAGCCTTGAGGTTACCCACAACTAATACTAGCACTCCAAACCCTCTGCGATATAACCTCTCATCACCTTTCCATGTCTCGGGTGTCTTGCCCCCTCTCTGATTTGATTAGCATAATTGCACTTACCTTGGCCCCACCAATCTCGGTCCGATTGACCGCGAATTTAACAAAGAGGTAGAGAGAGAGAGAGGGAGAGAGAGGGAGGGAGAGAAAATGAAAAAGAAACCGAGTCTGAACGCAAGATTGGTTTTGGAGAAGATATGTCATATGAAGATCATTAGATAGACAAAAGCTCATATAATAATTATTATATTATTATTATTTTTAATTTTAGTAACAATAATGATTATTAATGATTTGTTGTTTGAAGTTTAACAATTCCAAAGTTATCAAGTAATTAAATTGTCGTGCATAATAATTTTTACAAGTTTTTTATTCAGATGTCCTTTCAATTAGTTATTATTATATCATTTTTTTCTATCGATTTTTCTATCGATTTTTCTTAATCTCTTCAAAATTTATGGATTTTAGTTGTTATGGCTATTGTATATATTAAAGGTGTATCCACAGGTGTGCCACATGAGCCCTAGTGTTTTCAGAGAATATAAAACGTCGATGAGCGTAGCGAGGAAAATAATGATAATAAAGAGAAACGTCAGCCCGGGCTCTGAAATAGTTTGGAATTTTAATCAAGGCCCGGAACGTTTCTGACTAAAGCGGCTTTCCTGGCCGGCCGTGCTCATGAAATATTTTCTCTTAGGTCGGCGCAATAAGTGATACTTTTATTATGCATTCGCAGCCAGAATGGCCTCGTCTCGTTTATCGATTCGTTCTCATGGAGTAAATTAATTTCCCTTCGCACGTTTTCCGTTTATAATGCAGTTAATGACATTTAGTACGATAACTAACGTATTTTCTGCTGTTACAATACTAAAAAGACTTCATATCATTTAATACTCGTTTTCATTAATTAATATGTTTCGCACGCTTTTCATCATTATTATTTTAATGGGACGAATATAAAAGAACATGATAAAATGGAGAGAAAGATAAAATCGTTTCTGAGACACAATCGTATCTCATCGTGTTACGAGAAATGGAATGTGTATGTGTGTACGTGTTGACCTTAGGATTACGTTTCATCTTTCGATGAAATTTCCACTTCGGCATTAAAATTCGAGGGAAAGACGAACAAATTGAATGTTTGCGGCACTCAAAAGATGTCCCAAGGGGTGCTATTGTCCATTCCTGGAAACGACGCAGCTCGGATGTCGCTTGAATGGAAGCATCCGATGCGATGTCTTCAATTTTTCATTTTTACGAAACACCTATTCTCCTTCGTTTTCTATGTTGTTAGCCGTGCAATCGCACAAATGATCGATCGAGAAGAAACGTGCGTCGCTTCGACATATATAGTTATTCGTCGGTATTATTCGATCCTAGACGAGATGTGATCTTAAGAAATTAAAAGAATGATCGATCGCCGCATTGGCGAATAACGGTATTAATATCACTCGACGCGGTTTTATTACAGACGAACGATATTTCTGTAAATTTCATAAAATTTCTCTCTATCCTTTCAATACTCTCAGAAAATGAAAACTTCATTATATGATCTGACAGTAAATTTGCATAATCGACAGTGATAAGTTACATTTAACACGGATTTCATTTTCAATCAAAAGTAGGAAAGAGAATAATTTCAAGCGGCACTTACGCTTGAGAACTGAAATCGGTATAATTTGCACGAGTGAAATTTCCAACTGAAATAAAAAGATATGCTTTATGTCAATTATTCGGTTGTTATTTTCGAAAATAGAGTGAGCGAAGCAAAAAAGAGATTATTTTCTCAAATTTATCAAAGATTTTAAATTTAGTACAATATTATATAGTTTAATTATTGATTTATGACTGATAATAAATCTACTATACATTAGAGAATAGATACGACACGAAAAATATTTTTAGAAAATAACGCTTTTTCAAATGGAATTTTATACAAACGAAATTTACGTTTCTGTTTTGACGAACATTGTAGCAACCCTGTAGAAACATTGGAGGGTGCTGCCACCCTACGAATGCCCGATAAACTCCGAGGGTGCTGTAAACGGGGAAGTTTCCTTTCGCCGGAATATTTTGTCGCCGCAAAATGTACCTTACCGCGTTTGATATAATCAGTTTTATCTACACACTATGTACTCTTCCGATATATATTTTAACGGTCTCATCCAAACAAGATGTCTCGAGCAAGCATCGACCCAGTTATTTTATTAAATTATTATTGATTACAGTCCAATCAACGATTTATTAATGCAATTCGATTGCACATGATGAACAAACAGCGCAATGTGTTCGCGTAAATTCTCTCGCATCTTTTTTATCTTGTAACAAAATTTTATTGCGTTAAAACTCTGGCTTTCGACTCTTAATCTCGGAATAATTTAATTGATTTTTGTGCCACGGAATAGAAAAGTACAGAAGAAATATTCCAATTTATTGTCTGTATATCTTTTTTATTAAAAACAATATGCAGTCTAAGAGAACGGTACACCGAAAGCATTCTCGCCGTGTTTTTTCGGGGGGTGCGCGTGCCATTACTCATAATTGAAAATCACTGTAATCCAATATCCTCGCCGCGAGGGTGGCGTGACGTAAAATCGCGCGGATCCCGCTTAAGGTCGTTCCACCCCAACGAGCCGGCGAAACCCCGATACCCACCAATAAGGCGGTACCGTGGCAGACTTACAATAACACGGCCGCGACGTGTCCAGGACCCTTCACCCTCTGGGACAAACCGCACATCGTATATACATCGAAATCCACATATCGTTTCCCTATGGGAATCCCGGGTAACCGTACATTGCGGAACGCATGTCGTGGGTCTTTCTACGTCTCTTTATTACGACTGACGAGAATGTTCTCTGCGACGAGGTATTTACGGCTTAGCCACGCGCCGTTTTCGCTATCGCCTTTACGACACGCCGTCGAGAATACGACGATGACACAGCGCACTAAAAACGAAAGTTATTAGCGGACGCGAAGACGTTTGCGCGAGTTCGGGCTAATATTTCGTTCTGTTTGAAAGAAATATAGCAATGTCCTCGGGTGTACCTTTGCGTTGTCCCTTTTTCTCTTCTTGGCTAATATTAAATTTTAATTATGAGATAAATTAGAAGGCCATATATTTGCGCAAAAGATAAAGTTTATTTTCAGGGAAAAATGTAACGATATACGGAGGAGGATATTAAAATGATAGAAAAATATGTAAAATAAAGATTATATTTATACTTTTTTTTTACGAGAAGCAACGTGTACGCGCGCGAAAAGCGACGATTTTGAGTGCAGAGGTGAAGTAACTCACGTCACGTTCTTTCGAACGGCGAGCTGCGATAAAATATTGCCCGCGTTGCATTTATTTAACCGCGCGACCGAACTTCGCGATTCTACGAAACTGCCAGACTTACCTGCCCGCCGGAACTCATATCATCCACTTGACTTCCCAAATTCCTCTCGCCGGTGACTTGCCTTCTCGGCCACGTTTCGCTACGCTGTTGCTTGGTTACAAATGCGAACCTCTGTATTATTCGTGGCCCGACGATCCCAGGGGTGACGTGAAGAAAACTTAGTCCGACGCCCAAACAGCCGGTTGTAGAGATGCAAGGACGCGCGAATGATATTTTGTCTTTAAAGTTTTCGGCATAAATCGTCATTCGCTCATAGACCCATCGTATAACGGAGAGGTCATCTCCGGTATCCGTATGCTCCCATGCACGAAGTCGCGAAAGCAGACTCCTTTTTCTTTCCACCCCTCTCTGAACTTCTTCCCGAACGGTCTTACCCCGGCTTTTCAGCGAGCGGAAGTAGCCCTCCGGGGGGGAACACACAGCATCTATTTTATAGGACTGAGAAATATCGGTGGCATCAATAACGGTTTATCTCGAATACAAATTGCCGCCCTGAGAGGGCCACTGCCTTAAGAAAACACTCGTAATCCATAGGAAGTGAGGCAGGGACGTAGTGACAAGTCGACGGTACCCGTATCTATCGCCTCGGGCTCACGATCGACCTTATACGTTCACTTTGGTGACGATACTAGAAATTAATCTTGCGATCCTTCGCACTCCCAATTCCACTTATCACACTCGATTCGTGACTTTTAAATATTCTAGTGATCTTCGCACGACATTGATAAATTATTCACGTCGTTATAAATAAACATCCCCTAATAGTGTCTTATATCAATCTTCATTTCTTATATAATAGAATCTGTTTTAGTTTTATTTTTTCGTAGATGATATCGCCGTTATCATGTTGCGTACATTAACTATTCTGACTTAAATAAAAAAAAAAGCTTTACAATGGGGTAAGTTTCTTCCATTTTTCTTTGACGAAACGTATCGTTCTTCGTCTATTCACGTTGTCGGACGAGCAGATCACGGACATGGTCTAATGGCGGTGCCGTTGACCGCGATGATGAATGACACGACGAGACATTCAACGCGATTCGCCGCCGTTTCAAGAGGTTTTTTGTCGCGGAAGCTCGTTACGTTTTGGCACCAGCCTGGACAGCAACTATGTGCTAGACGCAAGCTCGGTTAATCGCTTTCCAAAACTACGCCGAAAAAACATTCGCCGTCATGGCGGCGGTCGGTTTTTGGTGCCACCACCGCGACTGTTGGACGACCGTTAACTTTTTCACGTCTCGATATTCAATGACGAATCACCATCGCGATTGGTGACAATATCATGCAAATCGTGGTCATTACAGTTCGCAAAACGCATTAATCGAAATTGTAGATTCGAAATTCATTCAATCGATAGAATCGAAATGTAGCGTACATTTCTGTGAAATGTAATCTTAATATGCGTGTTCTATACTTGATATTATTATTTCTAACATATGTGCTTACTCGTTGCATTGAAATTTGATGAAATGAGCGAGAAATACATGTTTAATAGAATATCGAAGAGAAACGCTTGATAGTTTTCGCTGTGTGGATTTCTTTCAATTATATATATATATTATTATATATATATATATATATATATATATATATATATATATATATAGGCTTATTCTATCGATTCACGCCGGGTGCTTTACTCGCGTTTACATCAATGTGAATTCCTGTACAAAGCCAAGAGATAGCCAGGGCGTACCTCTGGCGCTTGTAAACCGAATTACCGGTATTAGTGCTGGCGCACGTTTACAAGCAGCTCGCGCTTAGCCGAGGATATTACGGTTGTTCGGAATTACTTGTTTGATTGCCACGTACGTCGCACGGTTGTCGTAGTACGAGCGACAAGATTAACTCGGTTACTCCAAACTACCCTCGTGGTAGACACGGTATGGGACCGCGACTTTTCTCCGGATCTCTTCTGGATCCATTCTCGCTCATTCCCCCTTTTGTTTTACTGCCACGTTTAGCAACATCGCTATTATCCTCATTGATTTCTATTCGCTTTCTGCAAAATAAGTCGTCACATTTAGTTTCATTATTATAATACTTTGATACATGTAGCTTAATGTTTCGAAAAAAAAACGAATGTATTTTTTAAATTGTACGATAAAGCGTTTTGTAAAAAAGTTAATTATCTTATCAGTTTTTTTTTTTTAATGCATCGTTTTATTGCGAGAGAAACCGCAAAAGTGGTCGGCAATACAACCACTTAGTAGTTTAAATCAGTTAAATCGGAACGCTCAATAATTCGGACGCAGCGTTATGGACTCACTCGCCACCGCTTCCGTACGCGCGCTACCGCCGAAATATTATTAACACGAGACTCTCCCTCTCTCTACAGTGAGTTGGCAGACTCACCGCGCGCGGTGAGAGAATTCAATGAAATACGGCGAATATATATACGCTTTCACGGACGCGTGAGCGCGAGTATCGGTCGATCTCCCTCGGCGCAACATAAACGTGATTGATATATTATTAAGGGCGTCCATTAAAGAAAAGCACCGTGGATGGTCGGATGAAATATGCCGCTTTTCCAGGCGCGAGGGTTTTCCTACTCGAGCCATCCCGTCTGATACGCAATGCGAGGAAAGAGAAGGAGCGGGCGCTCAATGTGTCGGTTTGCCCCCCTCCCTCTGCGGGGGGTTGAGGCGGAATAAGACGGAGAAGAGGGAAATGCGCCCGCGTAAATTTAACGGCGGGAGCCTGTGCGGCGTGACGAGACCGCCACGTGGCGCCAATCCCACGGTTCGGGCTTGCACAAGTGCAGCGCGCCGAGGTCAGAGGGTTAGAGAGGCCACCTTATCGTCTTCTCTTTCCGGACGGTGAGTGTCCTTGGTACGTCGAGAACAAAACGAGGAAGCTCGTCTTTCGACGAAACACAATCCCGCCGACCGTCATCGGAGACGTTTAAATAAACTTAGAGGCGACTCTGTTTGATTAGGGAGACCTCTTCGCGACGGAAAGTTTCGAAATGGCACTGGGAGTTGCGTACGTGACGCGACACAAGTTTGCTAAATATAGCGACGCGATCTTTAAAATTAGAGATTTGTAGAGATTTAAAAGATATGAAAATTGCGCGAAAATTATAATTGATGTAGATATAATTTTTTTTTTCCTTCAATTATAAAATATTTCTCTCAGCTAATAAGAAAAAAATATTTAATAAGGATATAAAATGTTATTAGTATGTTATTCTGTCATTATGTTTATCGAGATGAAATTGTGAGCTACGTACCGGGGATGTAATAATATAAATGCAACAGACGGGGACAAGGACTAAACGTCAATATCGAGGATGCAATGTCAAGGTGAAACCTTTAAAAAACGAAGTCTGGCCTGCAGACGAGTATACCCAGCGGTAACATTTCGGAAGCGAATTTAATATCTTTGGGCAAGTCGGAGGAAAACGCATCGAAACGAACGATTCGGTCCATGTTGAACAGTTTAATATCCAAGCGTCCCACCGGGGGCGATTTTCTCCGCGGAGGGTGAAAGTATTCGCAGGAGTCACTCGCGTCCGTTCGCTCGACAGAATTTATACGTTTCCTTTTGCCTTTTCTCCTGATCTTCACGATCCTCGTGCAACCTGTGGAAAGTGAATTCGATAGACAAAATGAACTCCACAGGGGGAGTTTGAACTCCAGTGCTTGTTTATTAAACGGAGAATCATCTTTGTATTTTGGACCGTGCTTGAAAATATCTTACGATAAAGAAGCATAACAATGAAACATCTGTACAATCGATGCGATGGAATTACTATGAAGAGATGAATAAATTTAGTTTTTGTCTTTCGCCATCACGAGAACACATTGTTTTTTACAGACAGTCTATCTTTTACCGTGATAAATGACACTCGATATCGCGTTGCCGAATAGCGAGGATACTTCGCCACCAATTTTCACGGTTCTCCCGGCATCCACCGCTTCCGGTGAAACATGCAAGAAACGCGGTGGCCGCGGTGGCGTCGGGATTTTAAATATTCTACAGTGTTCGCCGACGAGACCGATTCGAAGAAGGTTCAGTTTCGCGGAGGCGGTCGAGCTAGGCGGGAGAATAAGGATGAAGCGAGAAGGCGAGAGAAAGACAGACGACGAAAGGAGATGGAACGAAAGGACCCTCGGTTCGTGTCGGCTTAATGGAACGGAATTGAAATCATTTGCCTGGCGACAGGCACGGCACGTCGTCGTCGTCGTCGTCGACGGTTTCTCAACTTGGCAGTCCGGTCACCGACGACACGCGTGTCTCCTTTTCCCCGTACGTTCGTATAATTGAAATTCTTGAAAGGAAAAAAGAGATACACGGGGCAGACCGGACCGGGGGAGCCACAGAAAAAGAGAAGACTCGGATAGCACTACTAATGGAGCCCTGTTTAAGCGTCGGTCCGAGCTACAGCGTTCATTACATTTATCTCCCTGGGTCTGTGGTCCTCCCCGAATACCGGTCGGAGGGTCCTCCCCCAGCTGAACATAAGGCCGTTAAACGATTTAATTCAATTCGCGCGGCCGAGCGCAGAGTAGGGAGCAACGGCGGCTTCATCGAATTTAACGCCTCCGCTGGTTCTGCGCTTTGGAAATCGTCGGCGCGGATTACCTTGCCTCAGCATTTTAACGCGCCGGGTGTTATTCGCGCTTTTACTCCCCCACTGTCCGAATTCTCCATCGAATTCCGTTCTCGATCGCGCTCGACGTAACGTACGTACATTCGCGTCGTGACGTATCGACCAATCTACCGTGACAACACGCGTCTCGTAATTTCGCGTGATCGACGCGAAATAAGCTGTCCGAATTTGAGCGTGGCTCGCTTCCCAGGAGGGAAGAACTACATATGGACGTGTCGAATAGAAAATACAATGCTGCATTGCAAGAACAGTAAATAGATTCAGATATTACTATTTCTTCCCTATTTTTTTTTTATCAAATAGATTTATGTGTAAAAGAAATTATATTTTATTGACGAAATACGGGAAAAATATAGTATATTTAATTGAAATTATATATTAGATATTATATTAAAAATTATTTGAGATTTAATAAAAATATTAGTTATACTAATAAAGTGCACGTATAAATTTTTTTATTAGTTTATCATTTAAATATAATTAAACATTTAATATATGTCACTGATAAACGAATTTGCGAATTTCTAGCGTATCTTAACACGAAAGCATATTCCGAAAGTAGTTGGCAAGTTGCTTTACAATTATTGCGTACCCTAATGCCAACCTTGACGGGTGGATGGGTGGCGGAGTTAGGTACGTGGCAATGGAGCGTGAGCGCGGGAAGTTAAGAGAGAACGGGTAGGGAGAGCAACGTCTTCACGGCACTCGTCCGAAGAGTGAAGAACAATGCGAACTTTGGGATAACTTCGAGGAGCAGGGAATCAACATGAAAGGGGAAGTTTCCATCTCTAATTGGTATTTAGAAGATCCGAAACAGAGCCAAGTTCGAGTCGACCTCGCGTACTCGCGCGTGTATAATTCATGTAACACGCTCGGCGTGCGCGCGTGGAGATTTAAACGCTTCCTCTCTTACTCCCCTCACTGTTTTTCTGACTTACAGCCAGTCAGCTACTTGATGTTTATCATCTGATTCGCGGGTCGGCAAAGGATTAAATTATATACGCGTCGATGTGCCTTAAAAAGCTAATCTTGCCTAACTTTTGCAACGAGGGGGCAGGAGGACAGAGAGATAGAGATAAAGAGAGAGATAAAGATAGAACTCGAGAGTACAACTTCTACTTGAGATCCGAGGGGATCTCACCGCGAGTACGGGTAGATTGTGCGAGGAGACGTACATCTCAAAAGAGAGCTTCTCGCGTCGTCGGATCTTTACGCGTGAGTTGACACGGCAGTTAATGCAGATGCACGCGTGTGCGGTCATCACAGCGGTATATGTATTTACGGAACGTGTCTGTGAAAGAAACCCGATTTTATTATTCACAAAGCTCTCGTAAGAGATCGAGATCTCATATATGCCTCGCTGATCCTTCACTTTACGAAGAAAGAGATCACGGTACTAGACCCATTGTGCGTATAAATAATATTATTTAGACAATCCAAGAAAATTCAAGGGCGATATTTTTGAATTTACAAAATTTTATGCCATAACACGATATTGTCGATTGTACTGTATTATCTCTTTATTCGTTATTAATGTTATATCATAATCTGTTTGTTATAATAATGGATAGAGGAGTAGATTATTACTAATCATAGATTTTATCAAATTCTTCATTGAATTAATTTTACGTGCAAAATCAATAACTTTGAATTATATATACTTACATAAATAGATTTTTAGATGCACGTGCTGCGCATGTAATGCGTATAATATTTTTTCAAGATTTAAATATAATAGTTTTTGAAAATTATAAAAGCAATATAAAAAGAGAGACGATTTCTCAGAAGCAACATTTATTAACAAATGCTAAATTATAGTCTCGTTGGTAACAAGAAATGACGAGGTTGTTAGATGGCAGCAGGTACTAAGCAAACCGCAGCTAGTTTTACGTTAATTATCCCTTTTAAACAACCTGCTTCTGGGTTTGCGAGGGTAGGTATTTAGGGGCGACTGGTTTGTCACAGTTCTGCACAGATGGCGTTAGACTGCATTTACCCCTTGTGCGAAATGCGAAAAACCACCCCTAGAAGCAATGTACAAACTAACTTTAATAAGTTTGAAAATTAATTTTTCCAAATAATTGAAAAGTTTATTTTAATCGCACTTTATTTACGTAGGTATATAAGATTTCCAAGATTATTGATTTTGCATATAAAACTGATATAACTAACGTAGACTTTTATAAAACTTTCAATTATTATAAATAATTAACTTTTCTTCTTTATCCACTATTTAAAAAAATTTATCGTTGATGTGATATTTTTATATCGGCATAATTCATGTTTGATGTACACAATTAGATTATTTAATATTTAAACATATATGTTAGACTGACATGCATTCATGAAATATTGATGCAAGTCGTAACTTGGAAAAATTGTCAAGAGCGGAAGGTAGTCGACATACGATCGTGGGTGGTCAATGAATGAGGAGCACTTTCTTTCGGCACGTGCTCCCACCCTCGAAATGAGCCACGGCCTCTCACGTATGTTGTTCAGTGAAAAGAAATAAAGCATCGAGACGGTCGATGGAACTCGGAGGGGTCGATCGACCACCATTAATGGGCGAACGGTGAAAGCACGTGGACGAAAGGACTCTAACGGTAAACGTGTAACACAGTCTTTTGTGCGACGAGGACGGAAAAGAAACGAGTTCTTACGATCGACTTAAGGATTGGACGCAAAACCGGCTCTTTTCCTTTCTTTGCGGTTTCTTTTCTTCCGCACTCGCGTTGTATTCTCGAAGACACGCGTTTCTCTCCGATCGAATCGAATAAAGAAACTCATGGTAAACAAACATTTCTTTTTTAATTTTGAATATCAGCATATTTTTGATAAATGATTTATCAAATTTATGTGACATTTCTTTTTTTAATTATATTTAATTTTTCAAGCATATTTAAATAATTAATTTTAAAATATAAAAGATGAATAAATAAGTTTTCTCCGAAAATTCTGACGAGTGCATTCAAAAACAAATAGTCATGTCTGATACATATATCTACTTACAATGAGAAAACGCGAAGTAATTGAATCGTAAGTGGTGAAGTAGAAATCGATTGAATAACGGCCTTACGCATCACAGCGATCTCTAAATTTGTCTCCAAGATGAGATTGTCTGAAGATAAGATTTAGGATTCGGTCTATTCGTCACTAGAGTCGCTTCCCTGTTCACTTTTCCTTCCGTCCTCCCTTTTTGCTTTCTTTCGCCTCCTTCTCATTCCGAAGCTCTATTAGCAGTTTCTTAGAGCGTTCCCAAATGGCATTTCTATTGATGTTCGCGCTATAGGGTGTACCTTAACGCAGGGGAGAGAAAAGAGCGCCATTCTAAGGCAAGAGAGAAGGTTTATGGACTGAGCAATAGCAACTGCATTCTGTTCGAGGCGGATACTGGAGCTCCCCTTTAATATCCGCGCCTCTAACTTCCTTCTCGACTCTTATTCCTCCGCGCAATTCCCGGCGATTTCTGTATTACGACTTTGAGGCCGGGCGTTGCCGTGTCTTACAGCGATTATCGCTAAGCCGATGAATTTCGATCTAAGTGGAAGATCGAAGATTTTCTCATTTAGACAGGAGGAGCTTCTTTTTATTGTTGCAAGATTTTCGAAATTTATCGTGTACCATACGCGGATGTTTTGCTAGAAACGATTGGTATTAAGAGTTTGCTTATTATTTTCACACAAAAAATATATTACAACTTATATATTCACGACACAAAACTATTCATTATCTTTAATGAAAAAATGAATTTTTATTATAATTTTTTTTTACAATGAAATATGAATCTAATGTTCAATATGTTTTGAGAATATGCAATAAAACTTTTATTCATGAAATCATTTTTAATTTTCTCGAAGAAATTTAATGAAGAATATAAACGGACGAACAGCGCTTATACCGAGAAGAAAATAATGTTTACTAATGCGTTCGACCATCGAACTTTCACTGATTGAAATTTCTCTTGGCACAAGCTCGCGTATAAAGACATTAGTACACCCCATATATTCCGATCGTACTCCGATCTTCCGGAGTAAGAACTCGTTTCAGGAAGAGAAACTTCGTCGACTGGAAGGATCGGACGATTCTCCTTCCACTCGCCGTATGTGTCCTGTTCGCTTTCATCGGCCATCCCCGCACGTAACTTTCACGAACCTTTCCTCGGTGTATCCACTGTTTGCCGCTGTCATTCGATTAGTTGCAGTCAAGACGGATGCGATAGTTTCAGGCATATCGATGTCTCATTCAGTGCGGGTGCCAAGAAGAGGAAGAAAAAAAAAATATTGTCGTTTCATCCACCAGTCGACTCACGTCGACTGTTAGCGACGAGCGCGGCTCCTCGCTTGGAAGGAAGAGCGCAAATTGGATTATCCTCGGGCGAAGTTGCCTCGGGAAAAAGTCAGGAATGGAGGGTGGCCTCCGATATGCTTCCGAGAGGTGGTGGCAGCTTATCCGAAGCCACTCGACTTCTCCTGGCGGTACCGTCTCTCGCCGTTGAGACTTCAGATGCCGTTCTCTCTCGTTTTGTCGCAGGAAAACACCGGTTGATAGATTGATATTTTTAATGCGCGAGACAGCCGATACGGCTCATGCTGGCGGAGCGATCTCTAACCCACCCCGAAATAAGACGTTTCCCGAGGCGTTATTGCTCCTTCGGGGAAGGGCCGACCGCTGAGCTTCGGGAATCGTCGGTATTATTGCCTAAGATAATGAGTTTTCTTCCGAGAGAAAGTCAGTGGGCGGAAGACCGATCGTCTGTTCAAATATTGTGAGCAGCGCAATAACCAATGTGCTCCCGGTGAGACATTCGCGAGAGCAAGAGAAATGTAACTAATGATACTAAAGCGATAGATTTAAAAGTCGTGCGAAAAAAATCAATTGAAAAATTGAAATTTTCATTGTATCTAACCGAATCTTTTAATTGGTACCGATTCAAAATCGATCGAATTATGACAGCGCGAATCATTCGCTCCTGCTAGTAGTCACGGATACATGATGTACAGGAAGTAGCAAAAGTTGAGAACAATGAGCGCATTATTCGCGTCCTCCCACAGTAATTCTCGCATTCTTGCGCCTGGCATTCGCGGCTTCCTATTTCTATACATAGTCGCGAACGAGCGAATTAATAGCATCTCGTGCCACGGGGATCGATATTCGGTGGACTCGCAAGAACCGCGGCCTATCCTTAACTCCCCTCGAGAAAGCAATTCCACGACACTGCGACGGCGGTGACAACGAAACGCTCGGTACTATTATTTCTTGAATTTCCAGACCTCGCCGCCTTTAACCCGTTAGAGACTGGACAATGCTTACAACTGAACACTGACATACGCCGCGCATTTGAGGTCGGTAATATCGGTACTGGCCTAACGCCAAGACACTTGGAAATTACCGGAATAAAGGTACGCGGGCGCGAAACTACGGTACGTAAGGTACGTAGTTTCGCCTGCCGACCCACGACACATTGGTGAGAACGTTTATCGGCATTGTTTCGCGCCGGAACATCAGTTCCGTACAGTCGCGCGATTCCTGAAATGAATATACGCGAAACTTTGCCTGCCTCTGTGTGGTTATAATCCAAATGCTTTCGAAACGCTAATCTCACGGAAACACTGCTATGCACTAATTAGCGCATGCTTTTGCGCTACGAGTCACATAGTATCGTGTACACGTTTCGATGTATCGGAAATTATTTCAGATGTTCAAGCTTGCTATTTCGACCGAAATATGATACTGAGATATATTATGTGAAATTATGATTTTTGATTATTTTAAGCAATTATTTCAAATATATGTTGTATGTGAATTTGATTAAGAAAGAAGTAACGATAAAAATTTATCATTTTATGTTCGCTTAATAAAAATTGGATTAAGCTTTGTTTTTTTTCATCGTTTTCCTCTATTTCACGTTAAATATTTCTGCAATATAAATATTCTCCGCGCAACGTGTATGCAGAAACCAGTCCAATTTCGCAAATACGATTTGACAATTATATTGATTTGATAATTATATTGTGTTTCGAGATGAATCGATACCCCGATTATCGGCCACATAACCATGTACATATATTCGTGTATAAAGTATAGAATGCGACAAAGAGGACAGACGGGGAATCGGAGAAGAAGAGTGCGGACGGGGAGGCAATTCCGCGAGGGAGGGAGAGGGCACACACAAACCGGGCAAGTTGCATCTGCGCGTGACGGCCGGGTGACAGGTCGAACCACCAAGCCAAAACGGAATCATTAGCGTGGCTCGTTAAGGGGGTTACGAATTAACTGGGCTTTTATCCGGCGAAATTCGACAATATGCCAGACTAGGGTATTCCATTAGCGATTTCGCGATGCGTCGTCCCACTGGCGTCGCCTGGACCAGCGTCGCCGACGCCGACGTAATTTAATATGTCGATGTACGCACGTACATACTACTGGGCTCGTGCGAGTGTGTGCGGGGGTATAAATACATTTACGCGTCTCCGCGTATGGTGAAGGAATGGAACGGCGCGAAAATGCCCTTCTCTATAAAAACGTCGTTGTGACTGAATACACCGCGGACGGGGTCGTGAAAACGGAAATGCTGCGCGCAGTTGCTTCCGGAGCGATCCGCGTCGCTGACGATCGAAAGGTTTTGTGCGAGGTCCGGAGTCTTTTCCAGCCTTCCCGGAGGATATTTCGCCAATCGGCCGGGAGAATTGCATTTTTTGCTCGTTAAGGCAGAGATGACATGTATAATTTATAAGGTTCTAGGAGGGTGGACACTTCTTGCGCCTTTCGAGAGTGCATGAATGCTATGTGTGTGATTCATGAATTTGCATCGCTTTAGCTTGTAATGGTTCTCAAATGTTCGGCCGGTTCCCGCCGACGTAACTGTGAGCAAAAATAGGTAACGGGAGGAGATATCTCTATACGAACTAATAATCCATTCTGATCGCTCGTAAGCGGCTTGCGGATAGTTGAGCGAACTCGTCTTATTGCGTTATTTGCGAATCGAAATAAAATATATTACGATAGCGAGCGTCTGCCGGACAAAATGGTACGGGCTACATTAATGAAAAAATAATTGTGGTTAATGGGAAATGCCGATATTTCCGGTGAATGGGACGATTCATTCCGGCGAAATAATTAATATGCGCGTGTGCACGTGAAATTGCACGGGATTATTGATCGCGAACAGCGGAAAAACAATGCTGCGGCGGTAATATAATATTACACGATCGTATTTTTAAATCGGAAACGCGTATCGTGTTTGCGTCTCGCGCGTATACATATGCAAATATTCGACGAGTATACGCAATAAAAAATTAATTTTAAAACCGCATTATTTACTATATTATCGCGAAATAGCTTTCGTTACATTTGACGTTATAAATGGTGAAATATATTTAATTTTATTTGTGAGTCGAAACTCGGCAAAAATAAAAATATAACGATCCAGACCGCTAAATGTAATTACGGTTTCAATAATCCTTAAATTCGATCGAACTAATAGATCCCTCCACAATTTTAATTTACGAAACATGCAAATAAATTGCTCAACGCAGAATAAATATATTATCCTCGTAAAATATGCGGGACATGAATTAATTGAAAGAGCTATATATATGCAAAAATGTGAAACGTATGTACATCAAACATGTTTGTCGCGTCGCGAATTTTCCAGATACGGGAATATATTTTCCGCTAGTTGGACTGCTTCACATTTTGTCACTGTCGAATTTTAATTTTCCACGCGTGTTGCGTCTCTAATCGCGTTACAGAGATATGAGATATATTATTATCTAAAAGTCAACCAAGCAGAAGTTTCTGTGATCCGAGCTACATAAGACAAATTGCCACGTAAAGGGAGAAGCGATCATACAGGATATATCAAAAAAATCCATATCGTTGAATAATGTGGCGATATTTTGTATCGAATTCAAAGATCAGTTTTTTATAGATTCTTGATACGCTTTTAATTATTTATTATATATAAAGATATAAGTATGACGTATTTATACTATAACGTACATATTTTATATTAACAATAAGTATCACAATTAATACTCAATTGTCAAGATCGCACGAGCAATGTAATTTGTTGTAAATGTCGTAACTCGTCCGTCTTCCGTTTTTCAGTCGAGCGGCTTTTCTTTTTCATTGTAATCTGCAAGAGGTACGAGCGGACGGTATTGTCGTCGCCGGAACGACATGCCGCGCGACCGCCCCCGCAACTGCGGTTTTGACGTAAGCGAACGAACCCCAGGTTTAATAGCATTTCCATTTGCCTAATGATCGCGACGACCGTACCCGCGGCCCTATCCTCGCTCTTATCGCATTTCCTCTCCGGTACACACGAGAGGCGGCCGCCGTTGTCGGGTCGTCGCCGGTTGTTGTTGTTGTTGCTGGTATCGTTCCTGGGTATCCGCAAAGCATCCTCTTGATTCCGGAGATCCCGTTCCGCTTCTCCTTGTGCAGACACGGCCATTGTGTGGAAGCTATTCGGCAAATAAGATTATTACCGCGTATATAAGTCGCCCATGCTATGCGCGGATTATACTGAAATCACCGCGACGCTCATTTTATGCCGCCCGCGTGGCATGCACGGCTCTAGGGAAGATCCTGTCTACAAGTATCTCCTTACCGCGCTTTACCGATGTACCTACACGTGGGCAAATATGTGCGGAAGCATCCAAACTGGTTCCTACGCCACCGCGGACGATGTTTGCGGCCAAACGGACGCTCGATCGTGATTATGCACGGTGCATTTGAATGTCGAAAGTCCCGTCATCCGGGACGAATGAGAAAAGATAAGGCCCCCTTGATATTTATAGACTGCGCGCAACATAACTAGTTTGCGTTCATTACTTTCATTTCTGTATTTTTTGATAAACTTTTTTGTCAATTTTAATTTTTCTTTATTATATTTTGTTTCGCTTTAGAAAAGTTATGTGAAATATTTGAGAAAGAAAATAATTTTTTTTACAGTCGTGAATATTGGTCGAATAATTTTATATAATGTAAAAAACATTTTTCTTTATTATATGGAATCACTGATAATTTCTCGGTTACAGTAGCTAAATAAAGTTTGATATTTTCTTTTCGATGCATCTATCATACCCTGTACATTCCGGTACATTCATTGCTTCTTCAAAAACTGTCGCTTGGTTGCCTGCTTTTTAATCGTTCCATTGTATTCGCGTCATAGACGTCACTAATTGCGATCGGTATCTCCGTCTAGCTCAGTTAATATCTCGCCTGCTCTCCAGCATACAATCTCTGCCTCATTGAAACTTGGCCACGTAAAAGCGATAGCGGCTTTAATAAGCACGCCTAATCTACGCTAGCCAACAAGAGAAGTTCTCTTACCAAGCATATGGTACACATTTCGTACAGCGATGATGACAAAGTAGATTTTCTTTTGAACATTTCGTTATTCTGCACGTTTTTAATATCTATCCTGGCATAAGAGACTCATCTTTGGATATCTATTATAAAAATAATCTGCCAGAATTATTTATAGAAAACTTGATAATATATAAGATATTAATTTATTAATTTTTTTTATAAATAGTATTTATATTATTTTTGATGCAAGCAGACTTTTTTTAAATAATAATTTGAAATAATTTGTATAAAATGTAAGTGAAAGTATAAAATTTTTATTCTGCAGAGTTAGAATCCATTCTACCGAATACGACATATCTAAACTTTATAATTACAAGGATTCCGCATGGTTCAACAAAACTTAATTAAAATTTGATTTTATACCAACATTAACATTAATTATTTAAAATATTAATTCCCTATTATTCTAAACTACCCACAAGTTGTTAATAGAATTTGACATATTCATAAAGTCCTTTATTATTCGATATATTATTTTACAATAATTTTGCCTCTACAATTCAAAAAATGTTAGTCTGCAATTTTCAAGGCCATTCAACATAGAAGTTATCAAGGTAGATTTTTAAAATAATTTTTTATTTCAATTAGATAATATAGAATTTTATTAAATAAACACTTATGTGTATACATCTAAATTTTTTGATATAAAGGCCGATCTTTTCATTTGTTTCGCAAACAGAAACGGATAAATTGATTTCAGTGATGAGATATATGAAAAAGGATTAAAATATGATATGAGAGAAAAATACCTCGTATAGACCTATCTCTGATTTGCATGAAATTCTTTCGCCGAAATGAAAAACCGGGCTTGAATATGCAGCTTACATCGGTCATAAATTTCTCGCGTACTTTCGCAAGCCAATATACCGGAAATTTGTTTTCGGCAGCGGCTCGTTCTCGTGCCGAAGACTTCATCACCTCGCATGCTGATCGATACTGAACGATAATACATGATTATGATGAAGAAGCAAAAAGTCTCATAAAACTCGGCCGTGGATGTAGTTTGGGATGTTGTCGAACCTCCCGACAAACTTTAAAAGCTTCGGTGAAGGTCCTTTTACGCTTCACGTAAAAGTTTAAATGTATGCCACCCGTATGGGATTTTGCTTAAAATTATAATTGGTCAAGTGTCATAAGTTCTGGCCACGAGATAGCGGAAACGGCATGCGGGTGTTAGTAACAGGTCTTGTTCCTTAAAAGTATATATAAATTTTCAACTTTTAAGTTTTTTTTTTTTTTTTTGCTAAAAGAGGAGATAATAACTCTGAGATTTATATCTTATAATTTTAAAATTAAGGCTACATACCTAAATTATGACGAGCGTTCGAAAAAGTGCGCACGTAATTTTGGAATATCACATACTTTAATAATGCATCAAACTATTCTGTATTTCTTTCTTGCATATTTTAATTAATATATCAATTTCATCGCTTTAAAATATAAAAAAAGATTAAAAAGTAAGACAGTATTAAAAAACAAAATTAAATTAATTGTACACAAAATAAAATAATCACATAATTAAATTGCGCGAAAAAATTTATTTAAAAAGAATGAAAATGATGAAAATGATAATGTGAGAAATCGGACATACAAGAAGTTTAAAATTTCTTTATTTAAGAAATAATATATTATTTTTCTGTCTCCATCTTTTAATAATTATAAGTTTACGTTTACCGTAATTAATCTTTACGCAAAACAATACCGAAGAAGGTGACGCATATATGATACGAAGTAGTTGCGATTAATACGAAATGCTATCGTTACGTATTCAGTGCGTCACGTCGTTCACTTCTGCGCGTTCGTAGATGTAACTTGAAGACTGTGCGCGCGTGTATTGTGAATACGTGTATCATATATACCTTCTACGCTAGGAACGAGACGCGAGCAAGTTAGCAAGCATTGGGGTAGACGTGCTCTACGACATGCAAATCATATCACTGCCGTGTCTACTGTGTGTCTCTGTCAGAACCGCGAGCGTGATACCATAACGGTGTATACGAATATGTATAAGCTGCGACGTTGATCGAACTTAATTTCATTCATTATCGCGACGTGACGCGCGGAAATGGTATTCCGGACAGCTGTAGCGCGCTCGCGGAGAAAAATTGGCGACCCTGTCATATTTTAACGTTAAATTATATTTTCGACGATACGATGTTTTCAATTTATAGATTCCGAGACGCATCTCTCGACGGATAACAAAAGGCAACGTAAAATATTTAGCTGTACAAAATCGTGCATATCTTTTTTAAGCGAGAGCATTCTTTAGAGCTTTTTAATAAAAGAGAAATGCTAGCTCTTGGAAGAATGCTTAGCTTTTTCATCTGCATTCCTTTCGACGTGAAAGAACCACTTTATATATACGACGCAACAATCTTTCGTAGTAAAATATCGAGTACGAGCCAACGAGTTATAATGATCCGCGTATAAATGTTAAAACTCTTTTCTTCGAAAGCGTCTCTTTTCTGCGAAGAGACTTAATGCGTCGTTTGTCATCTGAGGTTCTCGATCAACAGACATCTAGCAGTCATTTTTAATCACTAGACGAATAGGTCCTCCTTGTCTGATACTCGTCTTCGCTGATATCAGTGCGCTGTCAGTTTTTCTCGGTGACGGGGAAGACTTTTAAGTAATTGCACGCAGACTTCCCCTATCTTATCTTCACGCAAGCGAACGTTCGTACATTTCTACGAAGATCGAGACAAGCTGTGTGGGAAGAGACGATGCGTACATTACACTACGGTTTACGAGTAATGCTGTCACGTTCACATCGAATACAATATCTCTGATGATGTGAAGTTTATCTTTTTGCCGCTTTAGCGATAATGGTAGCAATGGATTTATTTGCATATGTCATATCCTATTTAGCGCAGGAGGAGAGCCCTGAGATCTCGCCCCGATTCTCCTTCTCTTCGATTCACAATGTCGAGTGTTCGGTTCTTGCTCGCTATATTCGTAAAACATGGCGGTGGCGTGGCGGGAAGCCGCTGTTCGCCTCGCGATGCAGCCTGGCGATTATGTAAATGTTGCTCATGGAAGCGCAACAGATGCCTCTCACCGACCCCTCCGGCATCTCCCTTACCTTCGGGATACGCCTACACCCTAATCCCAATAGCGTCTTCAGCCCCGCGATGCTTCGCGGGATATTGTTTAGATCCTCCGACGGAATTCCTTCGAAATTCCGGAGAGCGCGACCCATCTCTTCTATTGCGTCGTGAGGAGGGTGCGAATTGAAAGGGAAACGATCGAGGCGTTCTGCGTCGTGAAACTTTGTGCCAAAAGTTCGCGCGTGGCTGTGTACTCGATAGCTCGTGGTTCGCGGAGCAGCGATAAGAGCGCGGATATCACGTACCGAGAGAACGGTGTGCGTTACGGGGAACGCGTGATTATCGCAACGGGGAAAGTTTCGGGGATTCTAATCGGTAAGACTATGTGGTTCTCTCGATTGTCCTCGCGCCTTCCTCAGGAGCTATATATGTATCCGGCTATTAGCGTGAAACCTGAGTTCTCCTCCGTAAATTTCTCTTCGAGAAACCGCGTTTTAATCGTTCCTAGACATGACGAATGATTGCCTTGCCCAATGCGCGCGCGCGAGAGAGAGAGAGAGAGAGAGGAATTGGTATATCGAACGCGCATTAGGCTACATTAATATATCGATTACAAGCACGCCGATGCGCCATTACCGTGCATTAACGTTTCCAATTTACGTTCTCCGCGAGAGCGATTAAGATAAAATATGCATCAATCGTATTATCTATATTACCAATAAGGAGGATTCTGCGGACCGTTGATATGATGTACGTTCCCCGCTGTGGTGATTTCGAGGCCGCGTCCGTTGTCGATTACGTACTCGTTCGCCGTTTATCGGTCGTATATGAGGAAGGAGCATCGACGTATCATGTGCGAGCGCGAGAACAGAACTACTCGTGTTACCACGTGCATATTCCGGTGTATCTCGAGTAATGGATCCGGCCAAGATAAATAGCGCCAACAGCGTCTCGTAACGCGGACAGAAGACGAAGGCGGTATCGATATTATCTGCAATGCGCAGGGATGGGTAGGTGTGAGCTGCGTCCTTAATAACCACCGCTCCCTTCCTCCGCGAGGAATGTCAGCTCGGTTTAATCATCGTGAGCCACTAAGCGAGAGGCGCACGATGCACTATTATGCGGATCTTACGCACTATGCGTGCGCGGACCATTCCAGTTATGCGCGTCAATATTCATGACACCGTACCGTAATGGTATGATAAACAGACTCGGCAAATTTGCATATTAGTATCAATCACTCGGAATTATTACGCATTTTTATCACGCGCGCGGGGCTTTTATCGAGAAATATTATTTTAGCGATCGGGAGGTTGATCTGATGTTAAATGGATTATAGACGGCGAAGATATCAAACTGTCATCGAAGAGATTTTAAACATCCGAGTGTAGTAAATTATAGCGCGTTATACCAATTTTGTATATATTACAAGACCTTTTAAGAACGTGATTTACAGTCGCGTGCGTATACTTTGCATACATTTTAAATTCTAAACGATAAGGTAAATATGTTCAATTTCTATTTATAAAGATTCTTTGGCATTTATTACGAACAATTTCTCAAACCTTATTTGTTTCGAAATTGGTAAAATTGCTTACTGGACGAGAGAAAAATTTACGTTGTCGTACAAACGCCAATTTACCGGACGGTGGCGCGTCCGATAATGAAAGAACGCGTCAATATTCATGGCCTCGTGTTCCATAATAATATGGCAAATGAGCCTCATCGCTTATGGCTTTACGAGCCGCGAAGTGCTAGCGCTTTAGAGTGACATGATTACTTTTACGATGGTTGATGACTCATGCTCTGAACGAAGATGTTAAATTCCATGCGAATTGATCGCATCATATGGCTGAAGTCATCGCGCGTGATTATGCATTTTATCACGTGCGTGTTGTAAACCGGCCGTCGACACGAATAATTCTTCTCGATAAATAAATGTCTCAATAAATTATTTCATGCAGATGGGACTATCGTAATAAAAGATATATAAATGAAGAGAAAAAGAACTTTAGTGCAATCTTTTCTTTTTTTTACCAAAAATATGACGTATTTTGAGGGGCTTAAATTTTATATTACTCTATAAAAGGAATATGACACAATGCGAGATTTATTGATTTTTTAAAAAGTTTAGCTTTTCTAATTTATTATAAAATCAGGAGATAAAAAAAATCCATAATTACTCTTTATAACTTGTTAATAACTGTTCTTGAAGAATCAAGATTTTTCTTTCTCCTGATATATATATATCTTACTAGTAAATCTATGTAATACTTTAAGTAAGATAAATTTTTTTGGCTCGAGACATATATTACTTTTTTCATTCACGGAGAATTAGATTTGCTCTCTCATTACTTTGAATTTGAGTACCCTAGTACTTCATGGGGAAAGATATAACGCAACTCGGCAGAGCCACAGCTATTTATTATATGCTGGAAGTCACCGGCGAGGCCCCAGGTTGCACACGATAATGCTCCCAATGCACTGATGAGTCATTCAGAAAGCCTCAGATGGTGCCGAGCCTGTTTCGCCGATCACGCCGCAAATACGGCGGCTATTTCGCTCGGTAATGGTGGAAAAATGGCACGGCAATTATTCAGAAAGCTATTAGTTAGCGAAGTAAATACAGAAATCGTTAAATTATTTTTTTCCCTCCGGAACATTTCTCTCTTAGTTTTTCATATTTTTATTTCATATTTATTTAGTGTTGATAAGACCCAAATATTTAATTAATTATTTACATGTAATTGCGTGACATATAAAATTGATTACATTCTTTATTTTTTTATAAGAAAATTTGACCGAAAAATATTTTACTTTGATTAAAAATATTTTGTGTTTTTAGTAGATACGAACAATGTAAAATCAATTTGCGAAATGGCTTCGAAAAAGATTAGAGGATGTCAAAGAAATGATCAAGGATACACGTTGAAAATCAAGAATAATAAAACAAAGAAAGAGATCGACTGTCGAGCCATTTCCAGAAAACAATGGAAAGGTGGTCTTTTAGTTATAGCGATGCAACTTTTGTTCTCGCGTTTGGATTGATTCTATCGGCTTGTTTTTTTTTTTCGAACTACAAATCTAAGGATATAGAGGCAAAAAGCAATAATTTTCCGAGTTTTCGTGAAACAGCGGATAATAGTTTATTCTTTAGCGGCGAAAGGAAAAAAGCAATAGATGGAGACGAAGGCGGAAGGAAAAAGGGGAAGGTACCATCGGTACATTCTTTGACAAGCTAGGTGATAATGAATTATTCAATTGGACAATCACGGCCGTGTCGCGATTGCGAATCAATCGCACGACCGGCTGAATGTATGAGTGGAATGTCTTTACGTACAAGTCATTCATCGAGCAGACAAAAAAAGAAAGAGAGAGAAAGAGAAAGATATTGTTTCTCTCATTAGTACTCTTTAGTACTTTCTTTAATACTCTTTAGTACTCTCATTAGTATTTTGAACATGCTTAATGATTGCCGTTTAATGATTACTAATTCGCCATTGACCTTGGTTAATTGGAGAATCTTATATTCTTGTGAATTTGAAGAATTTTAAAAGATTGAATATATAATACATTATCGAAAATATCACAATAAAATTATTATATATTTAACTTTTTAATTTACCGATGCTATTTGCTAGAAATACGATAGAGAATTGTATCTCTTTTATAGATGTATAACCATGTCACTTTTAGCAATGTTATTTAACTATTTTAAGGAAATGTTATTATCAGTTTCACACACACACATCAATTTTGTCTCTACAGCATCGTTACACCGTTCGAAGTTTTATGATACCTTTCGGAACATTACCACGCAATACCACGTAAAGATGCGACTAGTATTCGTGCTCGTAAAACGATCAATTGACATGAGATGACATAAACAACTGTCTTACGGACAGAGTTTCGCGATGAAAAAAATAATTTATTTGCTTTGCTTAAAATATCTACCTCTCGTTTTTTACGGTTTACTTTATTTTTTTTTGTATTCAATTAATGTGAACAGAATGTCAAGAACAATGTAAAATCAAGTACACTGTATCTCAACAAGGTCAATCAAAATTAAAGAATTAATAAAAGAATTAATAAAAGAATTAATAAAAAATTGTGTGTATATTTAATAATTTTTTAATATATAAATATATATATATATATTATTTTGAAACATATATTTTACATATTTTACATTTATTTGAAGCGGAAAGAAATCAACTTTATTTAATTAATTCAATTTGCTATTATATTCTGCTGTATATACTCGCGGTATTTTATTTTTCTACGAAACTGAGATTAAGCCAGGTTGGGGCCGCAAAATCTAGCGTAGCCCGTGGCTATTTGTCCGCGCTTTTCAATGTCCCCTGTATATTAAATGCCTCTTCGTGGTTTTAACGGACCCTCGTAGCATTATCAGGTAATGTAAGCGCGCGGTGTATTTCTGCGACCGTAAAACAGGCGATTGGCACGAGATGGGTTACGTACGTACGTACGTACGCTTTTCCCTGCCTTGTTCTCTTTCCGCTCGCGCGCGAGATACTCGGCCGAGCCCGGACGTTCGTGTTCTCCAACATTGGCGAACGCGTGCCGTCGGAAGCTGCGACACGGTTTGGCTCTCAGAAGGACAAATAGAAATGGCCCCTGGGGAGGAGGAAGGTCGGCTAGATAGAGGAAGAGAACGTGATAACGACGGGCGGGAGTTTGTTGTTCGTCCGCTGTATAATCCCCGCGGATATCCACGGATAGCCTCCGCTCGTCATCTCATTTCGACCACCGGCTACCAATGACATTCGACAACCTTTTAATGTAGTACGTCTTTCGCTCAGCTATTTTACGCAAAGTGCAACCTTGCTTCTGCGGTTGAGCGTATCTTGCGACAGCATAAGCAAACTGGTTTCCCAAGAGCACATTGTCTATTTGGGACTTGAGTTTCGCTCTACTCGCTTTTGTTGGCTAATTCCAAATAATATCTTTGAATATTATTCTAAATAATATCCACATTAAATGACGCGAAAGATTCTGCGAACAATTGCTAAGATAGTGAGATAGTGAATATTGCGCGCGCGAATTGCTTTTGAAAATGTTAAACGATATCTTTGATCGTTGAATGGAAAATTAAAGTTCCTATAAAGCAATCGCAAATATTTTATATGTATAATATTTTTTTTATTGACAGATATATTATGAAAAAGTATGGTATCAGGTATGGCTCAATAATGATGAAAATGAATAAGCTATTGAATTTATGAAAGACCACATGCATATTCGGGATAGTCGATAGTTTCCATCACATCAGAGTCGAACATCGTCCGTGCTCTCTGCTTATGAATCCTCTTCACCGCAAACTGTATATGCACATCCCTGGATACATCTTGTACGACATGAACCCTACGGCGATGTACTCTGATATATTCGAAGTAAAGCAAACGATAATGTCCGTGTAAGTTATAAATAAATCTTGGTTAGAGCAATGGAGTTATGACATTTATGCTAATGTACGAGCAAACCAATCTAAAATACTGGAGAGAACATCGTTAAATGTGTTAAACATGTTTATGCAATCTTGATAAACAAATTAAATTCATAATTTAATATCTGATTAAGATGATTACTTCTCATCAATATTATTATTATTGTTGCATTACGCCTTAATAAATGTCTTTAATTCTCGTCTTTAATTTAAAAATTGTTCAATTTTTTTTATTAGAATATTTAGAAATGTTTATCTAAACCACTAGCAATAAATGCAGATTTTATACACGAACAATACAACTTATGATAAAATATTTATAAAGTGAATCAGAATCTCTCTCATAACATCGACTCATGATGTTGCCTTAAATAAAAGATAAAGAAGACACGAGTAACTCGCAAAGCGCAGGCGCAAAGATTCTCATCCTTTTGCGGCGTGAAGGAGGCATCGTGACTTTAACCCTCATTAGTCACTCGACACCCCCGACCGATCGCGATTAGTACCATGCGGTAAACACGACCCTACATTTCTGACGATTCAAAGTAACCACCTTTCCTTCCTTCCTTCCACCTTCGAGCATCGCTTTGCTCAGGTAACTTTCCAAACAGCTTTGATTTTTATTTTCGGGACCAGCTGGTACGCGACGACACTTGGGGGAACGTGTTTATGCGAAGAGTTCATCGGTCGAATCACGGTGACGGTGCATAATGAATGTCGGGAGAGGAAACTTGACGACGCGGACAAGCGAGCGCGGGTCTTAGCGATGATAATAAATCGTCAAGAGAGGACGATGACGCGAATGTTTGAGAAAAGCTTCGGGTCGGAGCATGAGTCGGGTTCTTCAATAATAGGCCGTTGCTACTGCGTCGTGATAAAGGTCTCTGAGTAATAGATCTTAATTGGATCCTTTGAGAAACATATTTCATAGTCAATTACTTTAATAGTCCGGTATGCCTGAGCAACTACTGATCTTGCAAAATCCTTGAAAGAATCGCTCTGCAATATTCGTAGGCATTTGAATTTGTGTACAGGATTTAATGGTCTTTAGAGCCATTTGTTATGTAAACGAAGACGTCTCTACGAATAAGCGAGCACCATAAATCTACAGTTGCTTCTTTCTTACAAATAATTATTTATTTATTCTGAAAATATTTTTAGTATATCTCAGATGATGTATTATTGAGCCATCTATTCGCAATGAATTTTTTATGAATGTCATAAAAAAATATATAATTTCACTAATTTGTTGTTTATATTTACAAAAAACACGAAATTGCTTGCTTTAAAATGGAAATGTGATTAAAAAAGGATATATTTTGCATATCATTCTCTTCTAATATGATAATCAGTGCTGAAATAGAGGTTGTTTTGTGTTAAATCATAAAAGTTTATTCCGTTAGGTTTTAGCAAGTTTCTCTATTTACAAGAACATGGAACTGTGTCATCTTGGGTTTGAGTGTGTTATGTTTACTCAATAAATTACTGTTTTACTGGCGACTCAAGTCTGTTTGTGTGACTTTGTAAGGATATTACAGAAGTTCTACATCATTCGGAAAAAATACAAGCGGATGTTTGTTTGACGAGAAAACATTTCGGAAATTTACAAATAGTTATCCTTTTCTAATATTTTAACTCGGATAATTCGAACAACACTGTGATTCTATTTCGCATCAAGCTTCTGTCGGACACAATAAATTAATCGTATAATCAATATTTCAATTTATATCATATATTTAGTTTATATCGCACACACATACAAACGTACACAGCCGGGTTATAATTTTGGATTCTCGACTGGGCAAGGATATTGTCGGGATATTGAGTGACGGGATTTGTGGGACGAATACCATGCTCGCCCTTTCATCGGATATAATCTAATTTCCTTCTTGCTCCCGCGAGATGTTTATATCTCGTGGAATTATGCGCTCGATTTGGATTTATAATAAAGAGCTTCGGGTTAGGAGCGTGGCTTATTCGGAGGCGCGAGGACGCATAAATTATGGTAATCCTCGGTGTGCCCAGCGGCGCGGCTCCCCGACAATTTAAATTCAGTTAACGTAACGCGTCTGATTTGATGCTGGCGGGCCACCTGCCGATAAGTGGCCTCCGATTTTAAGAATGAAATTCTTAACGAGCTCTTGAGATGCGCTCCCTTCGTTGCCCGCTTCACAAAAAGAAGCCCTTTGGATTCGTGACCCACAAATTAAGTAAAATATATACGTGTGGACGATAGTTTGACGACGTGCTTTCGCCTACGAAACGTCGCCGTCGTCTTGAGTCAATGACGATATGCGTGTTGCGAGACATAAATAATTTATTTCTTAAAGGGCATGTACATTTAATGAAGTTAATGACTAACTATTACTTATACTTACACACAATTAGACGTTTCGTGATTATATGTATGAAAACGAGTTTTTTCGTGTCAATTAAGTTAATAGAATGCCATAGTTTATATATATTATGCGATCTCATCATATATACACATTGTATATGGATATTAAATATAATTAAACCATATCGAAGAACGAGTTAGTAGAAAATTGTTTTCAGAAAAAAAAAAAATCTCTTTTTGTATTAACCCGTGGCGAATATTTATCGCGCGCGACTAATTATCTGAACTTATTTATTTAGTATATTTTCCGCGTGAGACAGCGCGCTCGCTCGTATAATTCCGACGGGAAATTACCCGGTAAGTTCTTTCGTATAATCGGAGCTGAAGTTTAGTGGCACTAACTCGCTGCCGTGGCGTTCCAAGGAGCGCCAATTAATTTAACGAAGTGCGCCATTACCTCTCTTTCTCTCTCTTTCTCGGTGTCGGATAAGCAAAATCAAAGGCTCGAACTGCTCGAGAACTCCCTGCGCTTTCTCCTTCTTTTTTCTCTTAGCGGACGCGAGCAGGACGGCATCACGCGCCTCTGCGAGAGGATGCAGCTGAGCAAGGTATTTCTCAGACGTGGCGAATGCGCTCGCGCGACACAGATTCTCGCGACGATCTTTTCTATCGATCGTCTAAAGCTACGCTCGGATTCCATCGCGTTCGAGCGATCTCAAGCTCAGCAAAGATAGCATTACGCGGCTTATCAGCGCTAGCCTGACTCATTCGTTATTGTTTGCCGCCTCTTGCATATCGATTTAGCGGAATTCCGATATAAACTGCGTCAGATAAAAATTTTACGATGCAATATACATCGACTTTATCGAGACGTATAAAATGCGAAGCTGTCGTAATAAACGACGCAATTTGAATTAACAGTGCTTTTAATATCGAGTAGCGTATCTCGCAGCTGCTGACTTCGTAAGAAAGAGCGCTAATGGGTCGCATAAGCTGCTTGAAATGAACACTAATGGGGTAAACATTTCCCGAAAAGCATCCCGTTTAGACACACTTCTCTACTTCTAGGAATAATATTTACGCAACGATTTGCTCTTGTGCAGTGAGCTTGCTTCTTAAAGGAGAAAAATATTGTCGTCCGGAGTAAAACATGATGCACATATCGCTTAGGTTACTCTATCTGTGTTATAATTAGTTTACAATAACTAGGTTCAATTGCAAGTTATACGTTTGTTGTTTTTTAAACTTTGAGCGTATTTAAAATATTTGTCCAAACAGCTGGTAAATCTTATTTGTTGAAATATTATGGGTGAAAACTGCATCGTGTAAAAAGCAATTTCAATATAATTCCTTAGTGCTATTTATAAATTGTTGTATTTACATACGAAATAAAATAAACATAAATATACGCTTTTTAATGAATGTAAAGTAAAAATCTCAACAAAAATTTTAAATAATGCACAAAGAAAAAAAAAGATAAATTATTATTTTTTCATATCAATAATTTATTTTCTTCTATAGAATCTATCTATCACAATATATATAGTATGTTAGATTTTTTGCGAATTTCTCTCGCGCGTGCTGCATTCTACGAAGCAGTTTACACCAACTGAAATAGTCCATTCGAATGCTGCGGGTGTCATCCTCGCAACTTTTCTACGAAGTAGTCGGACTTTTTGGTCGTTTGGCGGAAAAACGAAATGGAGGTCCTCATCGTCGATGGTTGTGAGGAACGGAAGAAGAGAGAGAGAGAGAGAGAGAGAGAGAGAAACGGAGAGAAGGCGCGGCACACACTTTGAAGGAGATGGTTTACTGCAGTCGACAAAACAATAAGGGTCGCCGGGGGAAGTTCTGTATATTTTAAAAATACCTCGGAACACGCCGCAGAACTTTGGAAATAAGCACCGACGTAACGGCGGTTTTATTGGAGATTTATACGCAGAAACACGGGCGCGCAATGATCCGCGAATCGTAAACAAGAATCACTCCCGTCGAGGAGAGAGAACACGTCGAAGAAGCTTTGCGATTTTTGTCGTTTTATTATACCTAATTATCATTGATTATACGAGCTTTCTTCGTTCTCTCTTCATGGTTTCGTTTGCGATCGGAGTTGCCTCACTATTTCCATGTCAGTGATTCTGTTCGTTTTCTCCAATAGACAATGATTAATCGACATACTGTTGCGCGAAGCAGAACCGAATTGTTTTCGTGTAAAACATATTTATATTACGTATGCTGATATTTAGAAAATTAAATCATTTTGACGTCCATATTATTTTGTGAGGAGATTTATAGAGATAATTATATTATTTGCCCGCCGTAAATATGCTAATATAATTGATGCGCGCCGTGCAGGTCTCTTAATTTTTTCAATGTTTTTTCATATGGAAAGATATTTCCTACCTAAATACACAAACTAATTTATCTTCTTTTGAAATAAATTTATGCGCTATTTAATGCGCATCGAAAACTCTGTCTCTGTCCTAATCCTACGAGATACCGCTTCTAGAACACGCATCTTCCAACCTTCGTCGAAATGATCGATCGGTCATAGCTCGCGAGCGGTATAACCGTTTTGTCTCTTTGTACCTTTGTACCTTCGTCTTGCTGCGTATATTAATATGCTAAAATGTATAATGCATAGAAGCGAAAAACGACACTAGATACGATACGATACGTTCCACATATGGCGCGCGTTATCGATGCTAACGAGCAACTCGATCGTTAGAGCTCATTAGAAATGAATCAATCGCCGATAAACGTTAATGAGGATGAGAAGCCGACGTAAATTATCGATACTCCGGGCGTTTCGTTTGTAATTGAAATACTTTAACAAGTTTTGAGCAGAAGCAGATTTTACTTATCCAAGTTTTTTTTTCATTATACAAATATATGAAAAATAAAAATTAATATAAATGCAAATAGTAAATTAATCAAAATGTATAATGCTTGAAAGAAGATTTCTCATATGTGATTGCTTCGTATCATTCTTGATATGATAAATTACACAGCGTTGTCATTAGGATAACGCCTTTTAAAACTGTTTACCTTTCTTAGACCGAACAAACATATCAAGAAAAAAAAATTTGAGAATTTTAATAACGAGTAGAATAGGGATGATCACTAAGATGAGTACTACAATCGTATCTATCGAATACGTAATCTGTCCTGAAGAAATCGCTCCTTCTATGAATAAATTATAGAAAAGATATCTTTTTTTTTCCTTCGCGCAACACTCGGGGCAAGGATAGGACAAGAAGGATAACGCGTACCCAGATAGGATGACGGCGGAAGTGAAAGAGGTAGGACGTAGTGAGAGCGGGAGGAGAGGATAAAAGGATAAAGACGGGGAAATATTGTGGACAGGGGGATGGGGTGGAAGGGGAGAGGCTATCGTTATGCCACGGCTCCCGCAATCAATATTGCAGGAAAGGTGGACGACGAGGGCAGAGTCGAAGGTATGGTTCCTGGCGAAGGTCCTGAGCCTGGCATTTACAACGAAACGAAGAAAAGATACTCCGTCTTCCTACGGCGCCGTTTTCCCCCAGCCCCCTATCGTCGCCGGTTTCTTTCTCCCTCGCGATGCACGCCGCTCTTGACTCGGCTGTCGTCGAAGTTCACTTTATACCGACGTTCAACAAAGCCGTCCAGGCCCCTCCGGGGCTTTATTAAAGATTGAGGATGCAATTCACCTCGCGGGAAGACCGGCGGCGGGGACCTCTAAATAAAGGAAACCGGTTGAATAGGCGAGCTCGGGTTTTTTCCATGTAGGGTTCGCCGCGGTAACTGTCCGCGAGACGAGTACACAGACGCGCGAAGTGACGAGATCGGCGTAAGGCACGAATTTACAATACGTGCGATGAAAACGAATTTGCGCCGCGGACGTTTGGCGCATGAAGCATAGGTGCGGTCGCGAATGGACACGATCACTTTTCCGATCGCGCCTGCGATCGAGCGATGGAATTTGCAGGAATGGGGCGAGTACGGGTCCGTGAGATGGACTTTTGCGTCTAAACTGTTCGACGTGAGTTTGTGCATCGAATATCGATCACCCGTGTGTGTCCGCGTTAAGATCTAGACGGCATCCATTGCTGCCGCGCGCAGAATATTTGCGCGAATTGCTCTCGCGATTGTCTGCTAAAACAAATCCGAATATTCCTCGGTTATTTTAAAATAATTTTAACCATTTTAATGACATTTCTAACAATACTAATGCTATTATCTACTACATTCTATATCAAGGAACACGCAATATATGCGCGCATATAAATATTTTTTTAATTATTTTGTATAAAATATGCGCATATTTAGACGCTGATGATTTTTAGAGCAATAAAGGGATTCTATTTTAATCGATGATTATTTATGGACATATATGTTTCAATGATAATATGTTTCTTCATTATAAGTAATGACATGCAACCACAAATATTTTATTATACGTTTCTGGGCATACCGTAATATACTTTAATGCAATAAAATGCTGGCTTTGTTTGCGCAGTAATCTAGCCACAGTACGTAGTAAAATTTATTTCCAGCTATAAACGCTTTTTCCGAGAGAGGTTGAATTTCTACTAAGTGAATTATAACCAAAACAATGTGCCACGTATCGTTCCCGCGAAAAGCGGCTTAATAAAATCCCACCCACGACTTCGCATAGTTAAACGCAGTTCCGTAATTGGAGGCTTTCCACGACGTCTCACGCATGCGGTCGAAGCACTGCTGCACTAAAGCAAGGTTAAAGATCGAATCAGGGAAGTTTTAATTATGTCGGCAATTTCTTTTGCTCCACGTTAAGCTAGCGTCAGACTATGCGCACATTTGCGATTCACTACGCATGATTCGTCATTTGTGAATAGTACAGAGAAATATGATTGAATTTTCCATCTATATATTATTCACAAATTATAAACAATTACAATTGTTTGCAATTTGCAAGATGAGCTACATTTTTTCAGTTTTCTTGTACACAAGTTTTTTTTTATTGTTTAATAAAAGGTTTCTATAAATATATTTGTATAGATGTAAGTAAGCATAATTTTCTGCATCAAAGAAATGCTTGGAAATTTAATTTCTACCAATAGTAAATGACATAAATGTTTTTGTTATGTAAATATTTGTTATGTTTTCATTATTGAATTATAATAGTTTGATATAAGAGAGAGAAGAATGAAGGAAAATATTGGCAACGGTACCAATAATTTATATGCTCTCTAATGTAAAAATAATGCGTTATAATAAATTGTTGAACAATAATTAAGTTGTCTTCGCTCAAAATAAGTTTTTTAATCCGACAACTAAAATCGTTCTTGGAACTTTACGCACCACGACGGTCATCAACGAATTAACGCCGCGGACGTTAATTGTCGTCGTAAAGGCGTAAGTCTGCGGCAAGTCCGCGCGAGCGTTTAATTGCCGACGATACATAAATTCCGCGGTGCGATCGTCGTCGTCGTCGTCGACGTTGTTCCAGGTACGCCGGAGCTCGCGCGTTGCATCTACCTTATCCACATTGGAATTCCCCGCGGCGCTTCTAATTTACGATAAGTCCGCCACGTCGACGGGGGATCTGGGGAGAGAAAGAGAGAGTGGGAGGCCGGTGTCGAGAGCCGGCGCCTGAAAGGGCGTCGAAGTCGCTCCAGGATATCTAGGACGCTTGGGATCCGTAGGGACCTGGCGTGCCTTGTGGCGGCTACGGTCTTCTTTCTCTTCTTTTGAGCGCTAAGCGACGAGCAGGACCTCCCGCGGATATCGGTTCATAGCTCGAATCGAAAAGGGATGGGACTTTGTCGGAAGGGGCCATAGATAAGAATTGCATTAGCATTATTTCGTCGAGAACAGGCTTGTTTATCCACGTTGGTATAAACTATGTTGGCGATTAGTCATTGACTCGATATCTCCGGCGGTAAATGTAAATAGAACGATCCACTTAACTCGATTATTCTTATTGTTTTTTTTTTTTCACTCGATGCTTGACGTTTGCTGGTAATGATTATTTGGCGAATAAGCTTTTTTATTCATTACATCTCATTAGCGAACTTGAGATATTTGCTCGATAAGCAGAAACAGAGGATGTATAATGATAGCGGGCATTACCTGGGTTCGTGACATCGCCGAGATAAATGATGGCTGTTTAAGTAGGCGTCATGCATGTTTCACGTCATCCGAGACGCGGATTCACCAGAGTTTTTCTCTGTCGCTTTAAATCTTCTCGGGAAAAGATCTCCCGCAGCGACCACCACGCAGAGTAAATCGACTAAGAATCGCTCTCCTCTTCCGTATAGTGTCTTCCTACACCCAGATGTTGACGCCGTAGCCACGGGCAAATTCTCTAATATCCGTATTCCGAGCAAAATCGTCGACTATTTCGAATAAAGTATGGTCTGTAACACGGACACATACACGGTGATAAACGGACATTTATACACAAAAGCGAAAAGATATTAAGGGTTTACAAGCTCTTGAGAACTGCGGTTCTTTTACATCGTGCATATTTCTTACGGATTCAAATGGCGGGCTCTGTCACAGTTCTGGTTTTAAGAATAATCTTCGTTGCCGAGATGCTCGAATGTCAGCGCCAGCCGTCCCTGCGCCGCGGGGAACCCAAGGTGTGGATATCAGCATGATTTATGGTTTTCGGCGACATCCACAAGAACATATCGTTTTTATGCCGGTATGTTAACATTGCCGCTAATCATGTCGCAGGGATAATATTTTTGAAATAAATACAAAATTATGTCACAAGAATTAGCCGACGATAACTAATTATTGGACGAGGCGCGTCGGAAAAAAAGAATACATAATTTCCACAAGATATAAACACGTGTATCTCGTGAGATATTATAGGTAGATAATCTCATTAGGGCAAAACTCATAGACGCACACACGCGTAGATTTCTTTAAATCCGGGTGAGAGAGCAACGCAATTGAGAGTCTAAATTTTCTATTTGCAATGTAATTTCGTAGTCATTCGAATTTTATCTATGCACGTAGAGGGAATGTTTGTTTAATGTTACTGCCGGCGCGTCCTATTTTCGGTTATTTCAAGCGGCGGTACTCTGAGGCCGAACTCACAGGCGAATAAGTATAAAAGTTGCATCCGCCGGCGTGCTTCCGTATGCAATGCATTCGGCGTAATGTCCGCCGGTACAAATGGAACTTCCACCAAGTGCACTTTCCGCGCGTCGCAATCGGGATTATCGTCTTCATCTTTTCACGTGAGAGAGGAAATAGCCATCCCCATCGGAAACTGTATCCACTGCGTCGGACATCTTTGCAACTTCTTGCACGCGCGTTCCGAAGGAAAAAGTTATCCCGCGTATCTTTGTGCGCAGACATCGTTTTTCCCGACGATAAAAAAGTATAAAAGAATCGAGCGCATCCACTCGCGCGTTCTCATCGAGATTCGATCCCCCGCTCCCACGACGGGTCCATATCGCGCGAGACGTATCGCGAACATTTCCGCGAATTCCGTGGAATTTTCTCGACAAGCATATAACGCCAGAGAGAGAGAGAGAGAGAGAGAGAGATATATATATTTTTTACGAGGGAAACACGGTCGCGACGCATAAACGTCGGCCCATCTGTTAGTAATTTGTAAGACGAGTCGAGTAATTAAAAGTTTGATGCGAGCATTAAACTCGTCGGGTTATAAAACGAGGGGGTGTTGCTTCGCGCCGACCGGTCGGGTCGGCGGCTTTTGCTGTGGCAGAGAAAAAGCGAGAGAGCTACGTCGAAGGGCGGGCGTGGTGGAGGATGCGCGAGCGGAAAGAGAGAGAAAGAGAGAGAGAGAGAGAGGAGGCTGCATCCGATGCATACGTCGGTCGTAGGAGGCACGGGCTGCAACGACCATAAAGTGCTTTAGAGTGCATAATTTTTTAAATATCTTTATTACGGCCGGCGCGTATCTCGCCGGAGACAAGGCATGAGCTCGTAACGGACGAGCCGCGGTAATTGACCGAACGAAATCTCGTCGGTGAGCGGCGATAAAATGCCGCATTGTGAAACTTTTAATGACACACCTCTCGACGTGCGAATACATATCCTGTACATTGCAAAAAATCTTATCATATATATGTATATAAGTTAGTTAGAATAGAACTGATATAAAAATTATTTGAAAGAGATACTTCATTACACTTGTATCAATATCCACGTCAATAAAGTTTATTAAAAAACGGAATTAAAAGAATGTGCATTTTTTATATCACAAAGTAAATATTCTCACGATTCGATATAATATTTTTAAACTATACGTTGATTACTCCCTTTTTTAAAATTAATACATATTTCTTATAAAATATTTTACGCGTTATATCATTACACTTTATATTCTATTCCTCGTGTAAATTTTTAAAGAGATAGAAATTTTATGCGACGAAAGAAAAATGTACGCGTTTTGCCTTCTGCTTTGAATAATTCATTGAATCGCTTTAATTGCTCGTCCGTATGAGTCTTCATCGGTGCAATTTGTCGGTCGGCCTCACGATGAAAACAATTCTGTACGAACGGCTAGCTGGCATTGCGGTTTTCGGACTACAGACCGGAAATAGACGGTAAGATATCGAGAAAATCCAATGAAAGGGAGTTAATTACAGCTCGTCCCCGCTCGAGCTTCTCGCACGGTCGTGACATACCGCAAAGCCTCTCTCTCTCCCTCGATCGACAATTTAGCGCACACAGAGTAATATGAGGCGATTCTGAGCTTGACTGTGGGGCAAATGTCGATTCCGTGCAAATGGGACTGCATTAAAAACCCACTGTCATTGAGGGATTTGTAATATGTGCGTATATTACGTGTGTCATTTCTGTTCAAATGCATTTCGAAAAATGGGATTATTATACGCGTGTTTCTAGATCGTACATAAGTATAATACGAATGTGATATTACAGCATGTCCATTTGAATAATAATATCGTGCATATCTGATTAAATTTGTGTATAATTTTTTTCTAAAAATAAAAATGCGTAGCTCATTATATAAAAAAAAAAGTTATGTTTTTCAATTAAAAAATATTATATATGCATGAGATAATTTATCGAGTCAATAAAATATATGGGAGATGCATTTCCTTGACATATATATTTTATAATTCTCCGATCGTCAGTTTGCGAGAGAAACAACAATGTAGGTGTTATTTTATGGTATACCTAATGTGTTCTTTCGAAGCGAATAGTGTTCGGGATACGAGACCCATCGTATTCGGCTGAATCCAAATTCCATAAACCGCAGAAACGTAAAATAAAATCATTTAAACGACGACTCGCGTGCATTCGCGTTGTTATTAGCCCTTAATCCAGCTGTTACTGTCGCGCGCACCGAATCCCATTCCCGTTAATCAAAACGTTACGGCCTATCTGTATGGGGTATCGCATGGGGCTGAACCGTTAAATTCACGTACCAGACGTTCACTTGCAGTTTTGCATACGACCGATGGACGTGTGCCGGCATGAATCGGCATACAAGTCGTTATTACATTCCGCGTGTTCGGCCAGTATCTTTTTTCTTCGCGTGCTGGTTGCAGATACCATTTTACTCGCACGTCGGTTTGATCATCGGCTTGTAAATTATAAGGTCGACGAACGTGTGTCTCTTACGCAAGTTCCATGTTGTAGCAGGTAATCATAGTGTGCTGTGCGACGTAAAATATATAGAGATTTATACGGCAAATATTTAAGCATCTTTCACGCTGCACGAGATGCGTGATTTTCGCATCGATTTTCTATCGGATTATTGAAACAATTTATTAAGCTTTTTGTTAAATTTATATAGATGAAATATGTTACAATTTTTTCTATCTACGTTATTGCTTTATATTATTAATATCTTCTATTTAGGGAAATTTATATAATTGTTATATAATTGAATCTTATTTGATTAAATCTTTTAGATAGATTGTTGCTCAGAGGATTATTAATATTTTATTGAAAAGATTCTAAAATTAAGCATGAAACTAACGCATTAAAAGTTATCGCAATCTTGATGAGAATCTTGTTCTCAGTAGTCTGAACACTAAGATATCAATCTAAAAGAGACGATTTATGTTTATTCAAGCGTCTACTTTATCTTTATAGCAACCTTTATTTTTCTTGATGCCTAAAGAATATCCTAGCAACATTATAACGACGTCGTTAAAACATACTGACAGGACTGAGAATGAATGATGTAGGTCCAGTCTTGTACTACAAGGGGGTCTAAAAGAATCATTCTGATTTGTTTTAGCTATTATTCGAATCGATCTTAATCGGATCTAGCTGCATAATATGCGATAAATTAGTAATTTGAATAAAAATTACATTTTTATTTCTCGTTAAAAATTTAATGTATTATTTGTTAGTAATTAGCTTCAACATTATCGATTGTGTAAAATGCGTGATCAATATAAGAAAATTATATATAATTATCATTCATACATGTCATCTATTACATGTTAACTGTAGGCGTGTAACATGTTAACAAAATGCGTGAGAACATCAAGATGCTGAAGAATTTGCGTTGATACCTGTTATTAAATCATTGACGATGTATTTCAAAAGCGCAATTTAAATCCCATCTTTGAGCTACAACTCATACATATTCATTTCGGGGTTTTAATTTTAGAGCAGATCGTAAGATCTCTGAATGCTCTGACTACGGTCGACATTAAATTGCCACGAGTCTAAAAAGCCAGTGACGAGGATTACAAGATGATATTGCTGCAGGGAAAATTGTGCTAGAATCTCTATATAGTCCTTTTAGTAATCGATAAATTGTGTACATCACTTTCTTAAGTCATCATCTTTTATTAAAAGATAAGTAATCAAAATTAAAATATCTTTTTTGTAACAACTATAATATGAAACCTGCTAATTATAATTATATTGCAGATACACACACTTAATGATTATTAACTCTGTACTCTTTAGAATCATATAAGCAATATATTATAATTATTCATGTATTATATTTTAAACATATTTATCTGAAACCTAAGTATATTATTTTATATAATTATTTTTTACATTTAATTTTTTGTTGAATAGCTAAATCATAATATTTTAACGAGTATTCCCTTAAATAATAAAATTTATTTAGCTAACAAAATAAATTATATGATAATATATCTTTAAATCGACGTTTTATATTAATATAACATCTTTTATTAATATAATATCTATTACATTATAAATTATAAACAATGAAAATATGATTGAGACTATTGAGAATATAATTAAATTTTTAAATTTCTTTAGAAGTTAAATTTTTAAATTTATTCTGTCCCATTGCACGAGTTACATAGCATTTATCGCGCATAGCCTTCTCTTTACCGCTATTTAATATTCCTTCAGATAATGATGTCGTTACAAAGCATTGACGAGAATCACCGCAGGTAACATGCGTCCAACAGCGCGATTCGTGAATCCAAGACAAACTCCCGCGTACCGCTTGCCGGGGTAGTCGGCGGGGTGCTTTGTTTCGTCAACCACAGGCAATTTGTTCGTTTGTTAGCCGTGGAAGTATCTCGTCGGTATGAAACGCGTAGACGCCGGTTCTCCTGTTGGTGGCACGATGTGGTACAACGTGCTAGGTATTTGTGAGGGCGTACGAAGTGTTGAAGGAAGAGAAGAGGAGGGAGGACAAAGACAGTGAGAGAGAAAGAGACCGAGAGAGAGAGAGAGAGAGAGTGAAAAGAAAGGTAGAGGGTGGTAGAGCTTAGTTGCCGAAGTACAAATTAGATTATGCGCGACGTCGCCGCGGGGGTGTCCCGGTCGCTTGTTCGTAGAAAAGTTACAGCCCCGTCTCGTTTCCTGACGCTTGTACTTGTCTAGCCTTCCCTTTCGCGTAGATACTATCAGCGAGGACCCCTTCCGAGTTGAGTTTGATTGTCGAGTTTCCCTTTCGGAGATCGGCACCACCCGTTGATTTGCCGATCTCGTGGGAGTGACAATATTTTAGTGTTTACCTAAACGCCTGACGCTAAAATCGCAGGAGTGATTCTCCAATTATCGATTTGTGCGGAGAACAAACGGATGGAGAAGTGCCATGATCTTTGAAGAAAGTCTTTAAAATCGTGCGACTAGCGCCAAATCGAGAGTACGTCTCGAGAGCGATAACTTTGAAACAAACTTAGCGCACAGAAATCGGTCTCATTAACGGCAAGAAAGTGAACGGAGGAAAGAGAGTTGCAGTTGAGTTTAATCGCCTCGTGAGAAATAATTTCTGTAGAAGCGAGACTTCGCGACACCGGTGACCTATAAAGAGTAAAAACTTCGATCAAGTAACAAGCTTGTTGGTACTAAGCGATATAATAGGTCATTATCACAAAGTTATGTAGGTTAATCATGATTTTCTCGTCTCTAATAACAACAGTTAATAATAACAATTTACATTGCATTTAATTAGAATATTTTTATTATGTAAATCATATTTTTATTATGTACGAAAATAAGACTTTTTTTAATCGAAAAGATTTTTTTTATGCAACTTTTGTAATGGCATAAAAATATTTTACAAATATATATAATATACTTTTACAACGGCACTTTTAATACGGCAGTAATACTTATTAAAACAATTTTAATTATTATGCTCACACATAATACTAGTCACTATTTCTAGAAAATAATATGATAGATAATTAAAAAATAAACGCGCGAAGGAATTTCAGAATAAATCGCTTTCAATAAAATAGTGTTATTCATCGCGATTCTGTTTACGCGATTTCTGCACCAACGTCGATCAAGTCGAGAGGGGGGCGGCTACCCTTCGGCTGAACTTCAAATAAATGCTAACCGCATTATATCCGTCACGTACCATTTTCGTCGTGTAAGTTGAAATTGCGTAGGCCCCAACAATATTACTTCAATGCCATTAGTTTGCACCGCGGTACAATAAGAAATTACTAATCAATTTAATGGGGATGTAACATCGTATATATCATTTGTCATTCGAATTGAATTACTGGACTCTCACATTGGGGGAGGCGATAAAAAATTATACCGTCGTATGTATGCTATCTACAAATCGAATTTTTGCGCGCTCACGTGTTATATGATATTTTATCTCTAAATAGATCTGTTTTATTTTTTAAAAGCTTATTCGATCGATATCTAATCCGCAGAGTTGCGAAGGGGACTAGTGTCTCTTCTTATCTCTGATCCCAGCTTCTTCTCAGATCAGAGGCTAAAGGCCATTAACACTTAGCAAGCGAGCTTGCTTTGCATGAAATCGAGATGAGCGCACGTCAGAGAAGAGGAGAGAGAGAGAGAGAGAGAGACAGAGAGAGAGGGGGAGAGAGAGAGAGAGAGATGTTGCGCCGCCGGCGCGAACAGCGACACATAAGAGCGATAACGCTCTCGCGTCGATTTTATAATTCATGAATTCATAATTCAAGCACCGCTTCTCTCTCGCACCGCTCCAAAATGGCACCTATGTATAGGTACTTCTTGATCGGCAAGGCGTCGTAACGTTTCAAGGATCTTAAAACTTTTATTGCTTACAAATAGCAGCAGTTCACTCCGTCAGTACTTATGGCATCTTTGCCGATCGCAGCTGCAGCAGCTGCGTCTGCACTAAACGCGCCGCACTTTATTTTATTTGATTATTAATTGATAATTTTCGTTTACGTCGGCCCCGTCGTTCGTCGTTTGTTTGCAACTTTAACCGTTAAAAGTAATAGGGTCGACGGGAAGTTTGCAACGCGGATTATATTATAATTGCTTCGCTTGTGAAATTCGACCGGTTTTAACAGAGCGTACGGCGAGCAATAATAATTTGATAACTAGTAATTTAATAACTAGTAATGGATCGTAATGAGGATTGTTCTTAAACAACGATTATAGGACGCGATGAGCGAATAGTTATAATTACGATATCGAGAGATACGTATTCAAGTCGAAGGCGTCGTCGAAGTATTCGATATAGGAAGCACCGATCTTAAAATTTTATTCGTTATAAAGAAGAGTCATAATTTGTTTAACAATCGCCTGATGTGCGCGATCTATCTATTTGCTCCCGAGAAATAGTTTCGACGGCGCTAAATCCACCGCATTTAGATATTCCCACGATTCATTCGCGTCTTCCCATAAAGTTCGATGGCCCGTGAAACCTAGCATACCTTCCTTAACTGGTTCCATCTCTCTTTGTCTTTATCTTCAGCGAGGCGAGCGAAATGTGGAAAAGTCTGCGCCGTTGTCTGGTCTCGAAGCTAAACGATAATTATTTCATTTCTTTGGGAGTTTCTTCGATTAATCCGTAGAAGAAAAATACCGTTAGTGAAAAATACAGTATTAGCATATTACTTGTCACTTGACTCATAAATTCTTGTATTTATGTTAGTTGTCCTTTACATATTGACGAGGCTTAAAAGCAACAACTTTGCAAAATATAGGTTCTCTATAGACACCATCGCGTCATCCTCTTTTCTATATTCCGCACGCATCGTAAATTTTTTATCGATCTACAGAAGACATTTCTGTCTCGCGGAACGTCTTGGAATAGTGACGCATTCGCTCAAGAGAACACGTATCGCGGCTTGTCACATGACAAAGTCCGGTGCAGTAGCAGCTGGAGGTGACAACTTATTTCCTTCGCGCCTTACCCGCTGTGTCCCAGCTCACCCTTTGTTCGATGAATAATATATGGCGATGGCTGTCTGCATTGTTTTGCGTATATTCAGACACGCGCGCGCGCACACACGCACACACACACACACACACATATATATATATATATATATACGTACACGCGTTTGCACCTTGGGCACCGGATGCTGCGCGTGCCCCCTCCGGCGTCTACGCGATTTCCCGCTACGTGTCCGCGTGCATAGCGACGTATCCGGCTTGCGCGAAAGGAACTTTGGCAAGTCTCGACGCTGATGATATCAAAAGCACCGACAACCACGCCAAGCAAACGCGCTTCGCAGAAAATTCCGTACAAAATTTTCGTCGTAACCTTGCTCTACGTGACGGACATACGTCGGAATACTGACACGATACCCGTGTTCTTCCGAAGGCCGAACGTTGAAGAGTTTTGCATGTTATATTGTGTTAAATAAAACTTTATTTAGCTCTCGCCTTTTCTTTCTCACGTTTTAAGAAATTTTTGATGTAAATTAAAATATGTTTGTAATTAGAAATCCCGGATTTTATGCACGTTTGTTTTTAAATTAAATAAAAAAGTAACATTATCGATTTAGTTTTGATATGATAAAGGGAAAAAAGAAAAAAAAAGAAAATGAAAATATCATGGCGTTTGTCCAACATAGCGCGAAAAAATGCTTCAATTGACCCATATTGTTTTTCCAAACGATTTTCTAAAGAGTTATATTTTTTGAATTATTGTGTGTATGGCGACATATACATATGCCTTCGTACATCTTCGTTAGTTTTCAGCGGAATTACGTGACGCGACTTCTCGAATTATTTGAAACGCAGAGCTGAATTGGGCACCTACGGCAACGTTGAATTTTACAACGGCAGCCTGCGGATAAATCGAGATAAATTTCACATTGTTTCTCTTCTCGCCCTTCGCCGCTAGATTGCTCCCACCCTTGCTCTCCCATCGGCATCTAAAGAATTCATAAGATCCAGAGAAGCATTCCTTTCGCGGTAAACAATCGTAAAACACGGCCTATGTTTCTCTTTTCAGTCCGAGAAATATCTCAGCATCTCGATCTGGCACGCGGCGAAAGAGTCGAAACATACTTGTGTGGTGAAATTAAAAATATTTTCTTGCATTTTTATCGAACGCGCACGTTTCTGCGGCCTTCATAAAGCGAGAAGTTTAAATGAAATTATCATCTCGTGTTTGCAATCACCAATTGAATTACCTATCGTTTGCTTAAAAAATATAATATACGGCTTTACACGTGCCTATAAATAATAATAAATTGAAATAAACGTTGGATAATAATTATTTTTTACAGCTTACTTAATAGTATAAATGGTTTTTTATAAATTAGAGATGAAGCTAATAAAACAGGCTTTTATAAAATTCTGCTATCACTCCGATACATCACGCAGATATATTTTTCAAAGCCATGCTATCTATTTCAAGTTTTTGCATCGTTTTGACATTTGTTCCATTTTTAATCATTTTGTATTTTTACATGATATGTTGAATTGATATAACAGAGAGTCTAGCGTTTTAAAATTTCTTTTATTAAATGATGTCTTTTATTAAATGATAGTGATGCAATATTGATGAAATATCATTAACGTAATTGTAAATTATATGTATATAAAAATTATTCACACACATATAACTCTTTATTTTATTTTAAAAATTTGTGGTACATCGTATCTTCAATTAAGAGGATATTTCTAAAAAATTTATTTTAAAATTTGTTAAATATACAATATAGTATTAAAACGATTATAATTTTTCCTCGGCAATAATATCATATTATGGCAATCGTATATTAACAATTAATAGTGGCAAGATAAATATTGGTTATAGAATTAACAGAATATTCAATGTTGCATTGATAATAAACTGTCGAAAGGAAGGGTATAATGCTATTGAGTGCGGATAATCAAATAGCTGCTCATTATTGCGGCAGGGACGCAATTGATCAATTATATAGTCGAGCATACGCCGACAAAGTATCCGCAGATACAACACAGTCGTTGCTGCGGTCACCGTATAAATGTTTCTCTCTACAACACAGTGTTGTGCGTTTCATAATTGTCCCTATTATTAATAAAACTTTGCGATAACAAAGTAGCATAATTTAACCCGATGCGCTGAATACCATTTCATTTCGTATGGCATATAACAACGTTATTAGGGAATAATACAAGTATCGCCTTTATCTTTACTAAACATTTCTTGATTATTGTTTTGTTCTCTCTCCTTTTTTTCTGTTAGTATAAAGAATTTATGTAAGAGCTATTTAAATTCTATACACTCTGTATGTAATAAGCCGGATGTGAATGTAATGGGAACAATGCGATGGAGAGACGAAAAGGCTAATGTCTTTGAGTACGCGTAAAATGAAATGAACGCGTCATTATCGCACAGTGGGGTCGCTCAATTGATCAATTAGATAATTGAGCCCAGAATAAAGTTCCTGCAGTGTCGGATGCTCTCGCGGATCATTGCGTAAAAGTGCAACGCTGAAACACGATTGTGCATTTGTACGATGACCACTTCAGGCTACGTCCGATAAAGAGTCTGACGCGGGTCCCAAGTGGGGTCATCATGCGCGATCGTCCGATTAAAAGGATCGTCATCGGCCCTTGTGCATAATTTAACTGACCAATTCGATAGCGATAGCCGCGTCGCCGTCATTTTCGAGTACGGGCCGTCCCGACGCAGCTCGCGAGAGTGGCTTGGAGAGGATTAACCCGTCGATTCGATTTCATCGGATCTCTCCTCGTGGCTGAGCCCTAGATGTCATCGGCAGGAAGGTTGAACCGTCGAAGATCGGGCAGGACGATGAAGGGATGTCGCAGTTCTCTCTTGTTTCTGCCACAACCATTTGCGCTATATGTTTGTGAGAATATTTCGTGTCATATACATTTCATTATCATCTTCAAGACAAGCTGAAGTCGAGCTCGAGTCTATTATGGTTCTCCGATTAATTATATATTCGTTGTAAGAGACAGAATCACTTGAGACAATAATTCTCATGAATATTTTGATTGTATATTTTTTTATCCATATACACATACAATTAATCTTTCTACCATTAAAAAAGAGATAATTAAACACTGTGTAAAGAATTAAATGTAAAATTGATTTATATTTTTGCAGAGTTTGTGAAAAATATGTTTAGTCTTTATATATACAAGACGTTAATCTTTTATGAAAATTTCAAACACTTTATGCAAAATACATTGCAAAGAGAAATTTTGAATAATTACGTCAGTGTTCTTAAATATGATTTACAAAACACCGACAATGTCACAATATGATATTTTCCTCGTATATATTTCGCTGGCTTTATTTCTCTCATTCTATATTCGAGTTGTGCGGAATAAGACGCGATGGGGATCACACGCACACACACACACACAACGTGCGCTCTTGGGTTTAACTTCACCCGAGAATAAATCGTCTGCGGGCGGCTGCGCTGTCTTCCCAATTATAAAAGCTATTATGAATTTGCCGGGCAATTTGGCGGCTTTGAAAACGTGCCGCGCGTACGCGATACCTCGGCAGCGGAGTATCGAAATACCGGGGCTTACGCTACCTGTGCGAGAGTGCGAGAGTGGTGACTTTCTTCTGGCGATTGCGAAGCTCTGGCAAAAATAAGACGCGCGTGTAAAGCACGCGGGCGCGAGGAATTAACGACCCGCTGAGAGAGAGAGAGAGAGAGAGAGACAACGACGAGCGCGATGTATTCTACTCGCAACAGCGAGAGAATATTTGTCTTTAAAGTCTCGCCTTATCTGACATCCGATACCTTTTGACACCGACACGCCGTGTAAAGAATTACTGGCGCCTCCGCTTGGGCACCGTCTGCTTCGAATCGTCGTCCATTTTTCTCGACGACCCATAGCATAGAGTCTCCCGAGAGACCGGTTGCGCACCTGCTAAACGCGAGCATCCACTGTTCTCCGTAGATATTTTCAACGAAATGATGCTTTTCATGTTTCCGATCTTTCGATATAATATATGTTTCAGCAGCGTACAAATATAATTTATTACAAAATTCAACTAATAATTATTTATAATATAATGAAGAGAGAAACGTAAAAGATTAATATTATTCTTATTATATATATATATATATATTACGCTTATTATTCTATCTTATTTTGAGAAATAAATTTTGCGGTATTATTTATATTATTGTTAAATATGTAGGCAAAGAGATCAATATTTATTCCCACAAATTTTCCGCGATTTAGATTTTAATCTCGGATAAAATTTAATGGCGGCAGATTAAGGAATCATGTGCGGTTCAATCGACGATTAATATCTTTTGATATTTACACGATGTGTGAGGGTAAGCCTCTTAATTCTCTTTTATGTTACGAGGCATAATTGATACTTCCCTTTTTTCGCTTCCAAGCGTTTGGGCATTTATCCATTTAATTGCTCGCGGAGCGACTTCGGTCTGTATTCTAATCGTTCCAACCCGAGAGCCGTCGAGCGATCGATAAAATGTACGGTGTACGAAATTGACCTCAGAGCGTAGCACTGCTGTAAAGCTTTATCCCTTTCATATTTCAGAGTTGTAAGCGAATTTCATCGTGTTACAAATTGTGCTCGCGTCGTACATTATGCGTCGAACCCCGTGATTTCGCAATTCCCTGCGTCCCTCACGCACTACCCACCCACACGCGTCCAAAATTCCGGGAGCACGCGATTGTTAAACCTACCTACGCTTGGCATCCGGTCCGTAAAGTTCCGCCGTGACCTACGTCAGGGATGGATTTACTTTGCCGCTCGATGCAGTTACATACCGTATAGCCTACGGCTACAACAAACCCCCCCGGTTCATCTCGGCGACAACTGCTAGAATATATTGTCACGGTTGAACCCGCCACCCAAATTTCTCTCTTAATCGTAACGACTGATCACAAACAATTATCACAGTGTTGAGAGGCAAGTCGCATTGATACGAAACCCTCATTTATGAGATATACGATACGTAATGGAGATTATCGCAAATGAAAATTTAGAATTTTGAAATTACATTTGCAATGATAAAAATAATATCACATTTTTTTCCCATATATATGTATACATATATTGCATTGCTTTTAGTCCGAATTTTTTTTTTTTTTTATTTGGATGTAACGAATTAACGCCAGTTCTGTTTGATGCCAGTGATCTTTTATACCGATGTTTTTTTTTTCTTCTTGAGCGAATGGTAATGTATACGCGTCCCTGTACAAAGGTGCGCACAACCTCGTAAGTGGTAGGTGAGCGCCTAATCGAGGTCCAAATTAGAGCGGGCGATAACCGCGGCGCCAGTGCGAAACACGACATGGGCACAAAGGAACAACTCCTTCGTTCACCCCCTTGCGTAGGACTCGACCGTAATTTCGGATGTGATGCAGCAATATTTTTGGGGGTCGAGAAATATTTGCCGTCGTAACACTTACGCGGCAACGCCTTGATGGATGAGAAACAATAATGGCGACGGTTAGGGGCTTTCACAGGAAGCGCATTAGCGATCCCACCTTGCGCTTTTCTCCAGGTAAAGGTACTCAATCATGACTTATCCTTTTCCGCAATAGCAGTTATTTTCGAATAATATATTCGAGCTTGTTTGCGTATTTCAAATATGTTTCTTGAACCGTCATCACGACTATTACATATTTAGACTATAAAAAGGGAAATTTATTTATAATAGCAAGATATAAAAAAATAATGTTGAATTTAGCAAAGAAAACGACATAGAATTATAAATAGTACAAAGTATATAATTAAAAATGCTTTACATTTATTATAATATATTATGTTTATGGTTACAATGTGTTGATAATATGTAGTTCTGTAATTTATATTATTTACTATTACTATATCAAAATAAATTTTATATTAAATGTTTGTACATAATATTTTTTGTAAGCGAGTTTATTTTTGTGAAATTGATCCATTCAAAAGGATCAATGAAAATAATGTGGGATCTGTAAAACGATGAGGCATTGCAATCTTGTGAAATGATATTATAGACGAAGAAATACATCAATAAAGTGATGCTTTTATTCGTCTAAGCTTTAAAACGCGCGAATGGCAATAGACAAAATACGAATTCGCTGAAAAGAGAGTGTATATACAAAGAGAAAAGATAAGAAGGAGAAGAGCCACGAGCCTCTTCCTCGACTTTACATTACGTTTTCTCGAAGGAAAATGGTTGAACGAAGAGAGACGGGAGAGGTTGGAGGATGAAGCGTAAAGCAGCATGTCGAGGGCAAATTAAAGAGAAGCTCGCGAAAAAAAAAGGAGAAAGAGGGAAGGCGCTGGAAGGCGGGGAAGGGAGATAGAGCGCCGCTCTCACCCTCGAGTCATTAAAAACGCGGTCGTCGTTCTGGCCATTAGAATGACAAATGACATCGTTGACGGTGCCAAATTAGTACGATGAAAGGACGACAGACACTGCAAAAACCCAGCATGACGTAACCTGTACGTGGGTACGTCAGATAGTTTGTAAAATCTTTAGAACGAAGATTTACTGTCCGCATACATTTGCATATACTTGCTATTAAAATTGGCACTTATATAAACTTTAAATTGAATATACCCGCGATTAAATATTATTAATATTGAGATAACACAAGAATGATGTTAATTAATTTAATTGAAACGCCGAAGAAAAGATCAATAGCTAAAGTTCTTACATGAATTATTAATTTAGTGATATATAGTAATTTTTAATCTAAAATTTATTTTTTTATTTATTATATAATTGTATTAAAATCAAAAGAGTTTAATTAATTTATTTGTTAGAATAAGAATTCTTAATATTACGTATATAATACTTTTAACTTGAAATAGATCGATAATATTAATCAGTGTGTGTGCATATTCTCAAAAAATATTTGATAGAAACATAAATCACTTCATGGAGTAGTTAATCAATATATTCAGCAGATCCTAGTTGGCTTCAAGCATCCAAATGTTTTGTATCTTCAATATATATTCATTTATTAAGATTAAAGAGTATTTATGGAATCTCCAGAGATTTCCAATTAAGTGTACTAGTCATTATATCATAATTACCTGGATAATTGGCTCTCGACGAATCCGCTGCAGTCTGAGAATTCTTTATTGCATTTATATGTATATTGATAACGCAGTGTGTAGAGATTCGTTAAAATAATTATATTCTCATAATAAAAAAAAAAAAGATATAATAATTAACGTATATGATATGTACTTGAAGAAGCAACAAATGAAATTATAGAAATCATGTTTTTAAGAAGAGAAGATATTCTATGAAATGATAAAAAAAATCTAAGCTGATTATGCCAAGGTTATGAAAAAGGCTCAGTAAAATCATTTTCGCTTCGCTAAAAGTTTTATTTCATTCGTCGACCAGTCCGACGTATCTGTGTGTATGACTTTGTGTATGTATGTTTTTGTTTTTGTTCTGCGTTTACATTACACCTCGTTACTCGTAGTTGCCTACGTCGCAATCAATACAATATATAATAATATGTATAGTTTTGTTTTTTTTTTACCTATCTCGATAGCATACAAAAGGATACAGGCACACAAATATCAAATATGCATCCGGTACTCGTTATGCTATTGATCAATATAATTACACTCACAATGTACCTCCATTCTCTCTCTCTCTCTCTCTCTTTTGTCGGTTTTACGCTATCATACAGATATATACAAATGGTCGCATATCGCGCGCGTCCGCGCGGGTGTATTTATAATACGTTTACACATATGTATGTATAAATTACAAACGCTATATACATCGAGAGATTATGCGGCGCGTTAATACCTTTCGGGATGGCGGAAAATTTCCTATCATCGCTCGTACTAAATCTATTGATAAACCATCGTCGTCGTCGTCGTCGTTGTTGTTGTTATTGTTGTGTCGTCGTCGTCGTACCGTACCGTACCTGCTCATCGCGCTTTCTTCGACTTTCTACGTACAATACACGTAAAGCCAGCGTAAGCGAGACATTGCACGCGATCGATCTTACGTACAACGGTTTCCGCTCTCGACAAGTTTCTCACACAGAAATCATGAACGAGACCATCAATCGCAATTCGTACAAGTCGAATGGCATCTTTATATAAATTGCGATATAAAAAAAATAATGCGTTATAATAATCTTGTGTATTAAAAATCTTTTTATATTATTAATATATATAATTTGAGAAAATTATTATTATTATATTAATTTATATCAATCTATTTTTCGTTAAAACTTACCACCTGTTTAATCGAGGAGAATCACGTAGACAAATTCTATACAGTTTTTCTCGATGTAATTTATAATCGATACTATTACAACTGCGATGCACCCGCGAACATAATGCAATTCCAGAAGGACAATCGATCAAGCGACCTCACAGTTCGGTCTCTTTTTTTATGACTTGCTCCTAGAATCGCATGTACGTATACGCATTTACGTGTCGTCGTATAAAAGATGGGCAAGTTCCCCCCCTCCGTTTTCCCGTCTGTTCCCGCGTCCGGCTAAAGCTTCTTCCCGCATTTCTCATGTCAGATAAAAAAAGGGTTGCATGCGTGATTTATGCCCGAGACTTTTCCCCGGTCGCATCGGCTGCGCGCCGTGTTCTTCCTGCACATTGTATACGTACCGATGCAGAACCGATCGTGTCGTATCTCGATTATATCGGTGCCCGCGTATCGTTGTATCGTACTCGAGACATGGCGCGCGGCCGGAAGAAAACTTACGAGCGGAGCGAGGAGTGTGTACCGGGGGCAAGAAACTCGTATGATGCCAAGACACAGGGCTATCTTGTTTCCGATATTGCGAATAAGAATTAGCCGTGTAACGCGTGCGCGCGAACCACGAGAGCGAACGCCTTTATGCTTCGAGATTATTAACGTTTCTCGCTGCTGACGAGAATAATTCAAAATTACGAGCGTGTCTAATATGGACTCCTGGGAGGTAGATAATGGCATCTGGTTCTGTTCGAACTAGTTCTAGTTAACAGATCGGCCATTCGCGCAGTACTAGGTGCCATTATTTACGTCTTCAAGGGGTCTTTGTATGTCGGAGGTATATACTCGCAAACGCTCTCGGACGATCTGCACGCATTGTCTTCAGCAGTCGCTCTATTCTCACCGTTTAGATGCTTTAGATCAGAATGCGGAGAAACTACTACAGTAGAAATTTATTTGTATCTTGAAGTAATTTATTTAAGAAGACAAAACTTGTGAGATAAGTTTTAAACGGGTGACAGCGTGTGTGAAAAAAAAAGAAATTTTAAATATAGAAAAACAAAAATATAAAATGATAATGAGAAGGTGTAAATACGTTGAAGAAATTTACGGATGATTTCGAAGAACGATCGCGTTACAACGAGGATATTAATTGGTGCAGTTGGCGCAATTTGCGGTTTCGCGGTATAAAAGAGACATATAAAATATCGCATTACAAAGTACGACGTGAGCAGGTACGAAAGTGTCTTCCTTCGTAATCATTCCCCTGTTCGGGGAGAGGGAGAATGTTCCTTAACTCGAGCAACTTTTCTCTTTTTTTTTTTTTTCTTCTTTTAATACAAACTAACTTTCCGCTATATCTCGCTATCTTTCTGCCGCTCTTACGGATTACTGATTTAACTCGCCTCTGACATGTGTCGCGCGCACGTGCGCGCTTGAGACAAATTGACGATTATTGCCAGGAGCGGACTGTCAACGGCTGAAAATGCGGGAAGTTCATGGTACTCGAATTTTCCGCGTCGTGGTAACGTTAGCAAATCGATCACGGTGCCGTTGAGCGAGAAAATTATCGAGAAACGTCGACGAAGAGGAAACTCGACGAGCACACGATCGTGCCGATCTTCGACGTTAAAAGATCGGTTGAGATCGAGCTCACGCGAGCCTCGAAGGCGACACGGGCCATTTTTGCCGCCAGTCCGTTGCTGCTCTACGTAACGATAACCGCTTGTACGTGATATCTCTCGTCCCTTAAAAAAACGACGATTATTATTGCGACGAAATTTTATTTGCTCGGTGCCTCCCAACTTAAGGCGCTTGAAGAAAGTGTGTGTGTGTGTGTGTGTGTACGAGGTCCCTAACGGTTAATATTTACACGCGAAAAGCGTTCGAAAGCTGTCACTCTTAGTTTCCTCTTTATAATTTTAACATCCTACGTGGCGACGATATCGATTAAACACTAAATATACATAGCAATGTTCCTCGTTGTAGACGCTACGCGCCGCGAACGGGCGCGACCTGCGCTGCGGGAACGCTCGATTAAATTTCTCCTCGACGAGCCAGACTGTCTCGCGCTTAATCGAAAAACCGATATGCGAGCGCGAACAGCGCTCGTGCAGTTATCCGGATAAAAATAGCGGAATGTCAATCAGCGTACGGTCCCGGGACGTGTGATTTGCGAGAGCGTTCCCGGAGCGTTACCGGAGAGACTGCCGGCCCGATGAAAATGCGAGAGAAAAATTGAGCTTAATAGATTACGGTCCGTAATCAAGGAAAGTGCAGCGGTCAATAAACGACCAAATAATCGTACGGGAACGCTATTTAAACGCCTCCGCGGTAAAAGCGCCGTACGTGTCTTAAATTTCGTGCCACGTTCCACGTCAGATATTTAAACCGGTAATAAATTTTGCACCGCACATACACACAGGTGCACACGGCCATCGCGGTTCGTCGACCTAGGAGAAGGGAGTCGCTGCACTTTACGGCTGCTCTTTCAGGGCGAAATTCAAGGGAGAGCTCCACCGCGCAAGGCATGCTTAAGCATATAACGTGCCTATATATATATATATATATATATATATATATATATATATATATGTATGTATGTGTGTTGTTTGTATGTGTGTGTGCGCTCGCGAGAGCCGGGCTCTTTTTTTTCATTATATCACAATGTGGTCGAAGGTCTCTCATCTTCGCGCACCCGATATCTCGAGTCTTTCCATACGTTTTTTTTTTTTTTTTTTTCAATTACGTACACATGTAGTTATTGTTGTCTCGTCCCTGTATTGTCGATTTCTTACGCTGGTAAATTCTCGATTTTCCTCGTTGCATGAAGGCGATGTCGGTAGAGATAGAGAAATAAAGTTGGGCTTATACAATCTATATTATATGAAAAATTCGTCATCGTACGAGATAATATATATGTATATTACCTTTCTGTATATATATCTATATATATATATATTCACTTTTTCGTATGTATATATATGTATATGTATATAAATTAAAGATTCGTCACGCGGGACGCTGTAAAGCGACAATAAATAATACGACGCGCGCGCGCGGTCAGGATACTGAATTATTTATGTGACATCAGTCTTGTGTGAGGCGGGATCGAAGCTCGCTATCGTGCGTTCTTTTCAATATCGTCACGTCGATCTCGTCGACGCGGCTTTTTTCCTCGCGATGTCAGGCGCCGCTGACGTTCGTTCGAGAATGCGCGAATAATTGAAAACGCTCGCTTATTCCATCAAACCGGTAATTAATTATCTTTTCGGGGAGACGTAACGATCGCGCCATCGGATAAATATCTCATCCGACCCCGGTCATTTTTTTCTTCCCCTCTGATAGTTACCGCTGGTCTCACCTCAATCGATAGCGAGCTCGATCTTGTTGCACATGCGCGCCGAACAGACCGAATCATTAACGCGACTCTTCCTGGTAATTCGTTCGAATGTGTTCGCATTTGTATATATTCTTCATAACGCAATTAAGCATCGTTCATATTTGTGCCATTCGGAAAGATTGACGGAAGGAAGTGGCATTTCGCAACCTTACACGTCTCGTTCGCGAAATTCCATTCCGAGCGGAAGAGGAGACTTGGCAGTGAAGTGCTGGAAAGAAAGATGCTGAGACTTGACTTTTAGTGTAAATCATTCGAAAAAAAAACTGAAAATATAAGAGATACTGCAATTTTTCGATGATATCGTCAACTTTCGAACGAACGAATTTCGGGAAGAGTCATATGCGCGAGGTCGCTTTACCGTTAAATTGATATGCCAATTTAATTATTAAATTCGTAGGAAGTAGATCGCTAATCTTCCTAAAAGACCTCGAGGTCGCACAATATGTCTGAAAATTCGTCGATGGCAGTGCTCGTCAAGAATAGTATTTTTTTTTTTCGCGATGAATGCGACCGCGCCGCGATCGCGTCGTTTTTCTCGCGATACGTTATAAATTCGGGAAAAAAAATATCGTCGTTGTAACAAGCAGGATTACAACTTTTTCCGCCGCGCGGTCGCTCATAGCGTTTACACCGAAATGTGTTACTTTTACCACCGGTCTTTACCCTCGAGAATTAACAACGCGCGTGTTCTCACGGTATCCTCACGGCACTGGATCTATTCTACTTTACCCCGTGTTTGCGTTCTTTCTCTCCGACGCGCTTAAAAATTGTGAGAAACGCAGATAAAGTAAAGCATGTGCAGCATGAATTTACAAAATTCGAGACTGTGAATATATAAATTAATTTTATACAAATTTCCTTTCTCAAAAAGCATTTCATAAACAGTAATGTAATTTTATCAATAAATCTTGATAAAATTTCACACATATACGAGTTAATTATTATTAAAATTAAAACAAGAATGCAAAAATAAAAATTAATTATAAGCGCATTTTTTATCGTCGCGATAATAACAAAGTAAGAATATATTATTAGTCAATGTAAATTTTAAACGCACTAGTATATGTGTGTGGTACAAATTGAAAAAAATTAATGAATTATATATCCGTTGAGCTCGCAAGAGAAATAGAACAGAACTCTTGGTTGGACCAGTGCCAGAAGACTCACTCGATCACGCGATATTGCTGCTCACAGTAACGAAGAATTCATCATACCTTCGGTTTTCATTCGCTTTCCATGAATATTCTGCATTCCTTACGCGTATCTGTGCAAGGAGTGCTCTCGGCGCTTACTACCTCTGCGTTCACGCTCGCAAACTGGTTCCGGACTCGGTGGATTCGAGTACGTCAAATTGCTGGAGCCTCGAAGAGGTGGTGCACTCATAGGGGGCGGGGGTGGCGGAAAAAAGCTCTGCAAGCATGCCTAATGCATCGGAAAAGTACATGAAACGTTGATGCCTTCGTGTCCGACAAACATTTCGTACGGTTCGAGATAAAATATTCTCCATCCAAAAATAACAAGGAAAATAACACAGTTTTCATACTCTCATTGTATTAATTTTTTAATAATTATGTCAAAGATAATGTAAACGTTGTTAAGATTTTTTTTTTAAATTAAAAAAAAATGGTGTTATATATCAAACAAATACAAAGAAAAATCGTAACTTTAAATTGAAAAGATTTTTTATATCTCTGTGAAACAAATATTTCTATATCTTACCTTTGCGCTACCCCTGGAGGAAGATTTCGAGAAAACGCTATCCTGATCACTACTTACACTAGGCACAGGCATTGGTACTGCGTAATCGTAAGTGGCATCTGTACAGTAAAAAATGTTTTCTTTTTATTGTCCCGCGTATAATATTACATGTCTTTTTATTTCATGCGACATAATGTTGCATGATATATATATATATATATTTGTTGAATAGGAGAATTGCAATTTATGCGAAATTTTGAATGTGTTTGTGAATTATAACTCTGCGCATGCAAAGGGTTATATTAAACTAAACGTAACATAATACAATTAGACGATTGTTTGACTACTTGGCGTTTGTACTTTGAAACATTACGGATACGCTGAAGAAGTTGAAGGAGCTCGACTCACCAGACTGCTCGACATTGTCATGGAGATCCTTGTTGTCTACAATAACCGTGCTGTATCCGTAGTACGCCGTATGAGGAGATGCCCGATACTTGTTCTCGTGGAAAGGTTCCTGGTACTCGTCGAGTCTGACATCGCCCAAAAGACGGTCATTGAGATCTCGCGGTAGGGTCGTGAGCTTCGTGCCGGCGTACCGGTCGTCGAGTTCCTCGACCCTATAGGTCATCAAGGACGGGTCCTTTTCCGTGGTACCGTACGCAGATTCCGGCGACAGATGCTGATGATTGCCTGACGGTATCGCGCTCTTGGCGCCCAGGGGGCTGGCAAAGTTCTTGCGCTGTCTGTGACGCGTGACTATCAGGAATATGGCAACCGCCAGTAACAGGATTACGACGGTCAAGACGCCAATAATCACAGCCATGTAAGTGGGATCGTCCTGCTTAGCTACTGGAACTTCGGCTTGCAGCGGATTGTCGCGAGTGTGAGTTATAACTGGCAATCGCGGGGCCACGGTCGTGGGTGGTGTTTCTGGAGTGAAGTTACCGTGAGCAATGTCTGCAACACGATAGAAACACGTGTTCCTGAATGCGGCATGTTTTGGTGCTAACTTTGATGATATTCGAAAATTAATCAAAAATACAAAATCGTAATAATAATACATAATATAAGCAATAATGCGATTTAAAGTTTGCGAATCGTATTTTTACGCAGATATACAAGTGCTATTAATTAATATCTTTTTGAAATTAAATGTTAAAGCATATTTATCTCATAAATTGAAATTCAAATTGCATAACAAAATTTCTCCAAATTATTTTATATATATATATATATATATATATATATATATATTTCTGAATATTAATATTTATTAATATTATTTTTCATGAATATATTTAAAATATTTAATATTATTCAATTTTTTATTGCGTATCAGAATATTTTATTAATTAAACAGTTTCTTTATAACATATTAATTTTTATATTTTATAAAACGCTAACTATGCTGGAAAAAGTTTCGATCATTACGAGAGATATCTTTCGAGAGAAATCATTTCCGCTTATGTGCGACTTGATAGGCGTGTCGTCACGATTTCGAACTTTCTATTCGCACTGCGAAGGCAAATCGAAGAAAATTGCCGAAGCCATGCATTGCCACTCACCGGAGTCAAAGGTGACTTCGCTGATCATAATCCATCGCGACGCGAAGCTGAATCTTAGCTTGACGAACTTGCCGATCCGATGGTGCAGTTTGATCGTGATATTCCTCGAGTATTCGAAGATTCTGTCCTCCATATAGGTGTATACGATCGGATCGCCCGTGTAATACTTGCCACCGATGCTAAACATGATGCTGACTTCAGAAAATACCTGAATCATAAAAAAAGAGATACAATGTTCTCGAATGAATAATCTCCCGACAGGCATTTTACTACATTGTGCGCCGTTCTGGACTATCGAGCTTGATTAACGCAGACAATTCGACCTATCAGATAAGCGCTATGTATTTAGAGTTACCGTGCGGAATTAATTTGATCGGAAGCATACTACTAGTACTCGATTACGCTCGCGTAATCAGTATTATCGCCGATATTACCATAGGTAACAGATAACTAGTTAACGGTGCGTCGGGATGTGACATCGACGGTTTTGATTATATAGAGTATATCTCACACGGACACGTTTCGGAGAACGAGCGAGGACGCGTGGAATGCTAATTTCATCCCTTCGAAGGTGCAAGACGATTCAGCTAAGGGAATCCAAGTCGTGAGGCGTGTGAAGCGGACGGAGGATAGAGAGCGAGAGAGAGAATATGGAACTAAGACAGCATAGGAGTTAGGGACGATGATTACAAAGCCGAGATTATCTAACTCCCTTAGATCCAAAGACGGAAGCGTATGGATTTTCGACGTACTGAAGCCTACCGCCCGCGGATGCGCCGGGAGAATGAGGGAAGTCGACGTAGAGGAAGTGGCAGCCGTGAAGCCGTGGAACGAAAGATGAGGAGGGGAAGGGAAGGGGAGCTGGCGATGCTTTGAGGCGCTGTCTTTCGTGGAAGACGTGTCCTATCCGCGCGAGCGCGCGCTTGTTAATAGGAGAGGTCGTTTAGGGGTAGCTCCTGCCACTCCGCAACCCCATTCGCCGAACTGTCGACTTGCCAGACTGTCGGTATTGTATTTGAATACGTGGTGTATCTGCTCTCTCGGTCGTCGCTTGCTGCCATTGTATGCTGGGGAGAGAAAGAGGGAAAGAGAGCATCGCGTCCTGTTCTGTTCTCGATATATCCCTCTCTGTTTTACTCCCTCGGGTCTTCATCTCTTTCGATCCCTGTTCCGTAAATCTCTCCTCCCGTTGATCTCTCTCTCTCTCTCTCTTTCTCTTTCACGAATCATTGCGGTTGCATCTTCAGCCTTGACTGCTACTCGTTGTCGGTCTACCCCATGGTTCTCCAGTCGGCTCGATCGCGGGCACACAATCGAGCTCGAGCCGGGTAATGAGACGCTCTATTCAGATAAATCTTGATACCGGTAGGAGTGTTTCGCGGCTCATTATACTGAGATTTCCGCGCGGAATAACGATGGAGCGCAAAATTTTCATGGCTAACTGTCACGCATATTAAGTTTCGTAACTTCCTCGCGCACGGCGAACATTATGTAACTGTTGACACCATGCATATTAACTCCCTGCACGAGTTTCTACACAATGACAAATATACAAAGAGTAATTTAATTGTACTATTAAAAATTGCTATTATATTTTTTTAATTATAAATCAGAATAATTTTTTTTTTTCGTGTAAAGAAATTATGTTTGATGATTCTTGGCCGTCAAATCTATCTTCGGTCTTCGGATTTTTTTTAACTTAAAAACCAAATATATTTCAACATACAATTTTTTTATTTTTGTATGTTTAATCCGAATTTTCCTGGCTCGAATAAAATTTTCATACAGTGAAATCTCTGATTTGTGACGAGACGATTTGAAATTAGACATTTTTTATCGTATTATATTTATCACTTAATTAACTCCAATAATTTACTATCAATGAATGTAATCGAGTGGTATAATTTACTGAGTGGTTTAATTTACAAAGCTGACAAAACAATTTTCTGTCACGATTCGCGAATTATTTTCAATTTGCTCGTTCAGTTTTGATTGGAACTCTTCCTTGAAACATTCCGCTCCGTTATCTCGAGCGTCTCGAGAGTGCCGAATTATTTTATTAAAATACATCTCACTGCCGTTAGAGCCGAGTGTTCAGCGAGCCATTATGTAAACACTCGGGCGTAAAAAGATCGTAGGGGCGAAAAATTTTCACGAAAAAACTGACGTCTCCGGCAAAGCCGCGGCCACCGCGCAGCCGCTTCAAGTGAAACGAGGATCCAGCAACCCGCGAGTCGTTTCCTTTTTCTTCTTCCGTCCGTTTCAGCCGAACCCAGGGGCTAACCGTTGTTGCGCCTCGTTACCCATCCTACGTCCGACCTTGACTCCGACGTGAAAACTGGATTTCGTGCCGTATACATCGTCTCCTCAACCTCACGACTTCTTTTTTTCTTTTCTTTTTTTTTTTATTCTCTGGGTGTGGATTAAAGGCTGGCGGAGGCTCTTCGCGCACATTTTGCCGCGACTGTCCGCCTTTCCTTTTTGCGCCTTTTTCTCCGTTCTCCGCCAACCGTCTACTTTATTCAACAGCCGTTTCGTTCTCACCGGCAAGTCACTGCCGCAAGCCATTCCAATTTCCTTTCTATACGGTACGCATATCCATTTATAGTTTTTCTTGTTTATTATCGTACAAATACGTACAAGAAACAGTCGCTCTGGTTATCTTATTAGTCGAAGTGTATAACAAGATATATGATAAATGAACGTACGTAGCTAATGACAGTGGCAGACATCTCGAGAATCTCGAGATCGACCATAAATCAGTCACAATCATAAATCAGTCTCGAGCGTGTTTTTCTAAGACTTTAAAATTTATCGTGAAAAATATATACATGCAAGTAAATAACGAAAAAGATTAGGTATGCTTCCACGGAAATGTAAGTGTCGAATAACCATCTACATAATCCACAATTTGCACCCACCTTGATTTTGTATCGTAAATTTATAAATTAAATCTCTTAATATAAAAAAAAAAAACATGAAACCTTGAAGAAATCTTACCTGCACGTCCTTCGTGAATTGATTGTTGCAATAGATGTGAACAGCCGAGAACTCTCTAACGTGGTCGAATTCGAATTTGACCTCGAGCGGCTGCCCGGACCTTGTATCGTTCTTCCAACCGACCCATCCCTGACTTCTGTCATAGGTGTCATAGTATCTTATCTTAAAGTCGTCCGGTCCGATTTTGCCGTCCGTCAGTTGTCCCAAGCCGCGAAGAAGCTGTCCGTCCCAATAACCATCGTAAGTCGCATCGAAGAATTCCCAGTTGTTGCGCTTGTCACCTTGAGGCATCGAGTACGAGACGATGCCGTCGTTCCAAGGACATCCGTACAATTCAACGCGCATGCAAACGGTGCGACGATGATAACTATAGGGTAGGAAGCGAATTTTGCTCGCCCATATCGGTGGCTCCAGTTCCTTCTTCGATTCCAGATAGGTATTTCTATTTCCTTCGATAACCTGAACAACAAGAATATTGGAAATTGATTTTTAGTATCGTCGAATCTCTAATATTTTCTACAAAAAATTTCGTACCTTATTTCAATTCCCTCTTTAACATATGTTAAATATCAGGGAGCTAAATACCGAGAGATGCATAAAAAAGCTTCGTACCGTTAGAAAAGCGCAAATTATTCCAACTTGTATGCAAACGATATATATATATATATATATATATATATATATATATATATATAGATATAGATATGTATATCAGATAGTGATTGGTAGAACGGAATATAATACGATGTGTTCAAATGATAGTATTCATGCTACGCGTCATGTTAAGTTATCAGTGAATAGATAGACGCGGGGTTTCTCCGATGCCTGATGAATCAGCGTCCATGTAGCATCTTGACCCTTGCCTCATTTACGGACATTCAGACGGGCGAGATAGCGAGATTTTTCGCAAGCCCGTAATATAAATTGCGCCACGACGCACCGTAGTATTTCTGCGCAGCGTGATTTCAGGCTCGGCGCTCTCTCTCTCTCTCTCTCTCTCACACATAGAACAAGGCTCGTTCTATTCGATCGGTCGAGAGCGCGCGAGAGATGGCCGAATCGTATATATCGCCGGATAGAATCGAGGAATTTCTCGGACGACGTCGAGGGTAGAGGCCCTTTGGAACAAAGGACCTCTTATTTTCCACTTATGATCTTGCCAGCGCCTCCTGACTCGCTTGCGCGAGATTCTCACGTATGGTCGGTTACGTGACCGTGTAACCATCACCGTTGTGATCCCGACAGGTGCAAACACTCCTTTATTTTCTATTTCATCCCTTGTACGCTCGTACCTTCTTTCCTATTATGGTTATACTCATCCGCCGTTAATAATGTTCTATTATATTGTGATATTAATCAATTTAATACGCTTAATCGATTCTGCGTACAATACGCATGATCGAATTTATTTATAGACGTTCGTCTAGCGGTAAAAAAATACAAGCAAACATTTAATAGATATTAAAACTCTTTGAAGCACCTTTGTGAAATTCAATTATGGGTTTGTAAATTAATTATATCTGCTATATGATCAGTGAAACGAAAAGTGCTTTCTAATTTTCTAAACCAATAAACTTGATTTTAATCTAATTGGCGATTAGTAATTATAATTTCTCTATATATTATTTATAGTACCTTATTAATAATATAAAATTATTATTGCGCGTGTTTTCTCGTGATCATGTTATCTATTGTGATCCAGCAAATCGATTAGTTGCATAATAAGCTTTGCAAGAATATATTTCTATTTCTTCGTGTAATTTTATTTTTTTTTTTTTTTGTTTACTAGAAATGAACTTACGTTTGTGATGGGAAACACGTTTAAAGATGATTCTCGTGACCGCGCGAACCGGCACGTTCCGCGTCGGATGGCGCGGTAATTGGGGGCCGGTAGCTGACACCGTTTTATTTGCACCGCGACACGGTACCTGATGTTTAGCACTTTGAAACGGATGGTACCAAGGCGTCGGATGGGCAAATACAATGAACCGACACGTGAGAAATTTTCTGCCAGGCGACGGAAGCATCGTGGGCGTTTCCGGAGGTTGACAGTTACGTGTATAGCTTTGCAAAAGTGTACGTAACAGCAGCCTGTTTCCCCTTGATGATTGTACTTAGAGTAAGAGTTATTTTTATACGTCCGAAAGCGAGCAGGGGAGCTTCCATTGATTTACACGAGTCTTTAATCCTAATATCTTAATATATTGCGTTATTAAACTAAAATTTATTACGAAAATAAAATATATAAAATATTAAAAAGAAAAAAGAGAATCAGGAGAAAAGAGTTTTAAGATAAATAAATATATAGCATATATTGTAGGCTTTTCTTTGGCTCGCTATGTACACGCTAATGTATATTGCAACTTTTTAATGTTTTCATGATTTATCTGTTATGTTTTTTTTTTACTTTTCATTCAAAAAGATTTCATCCACTGATATGAAATTTTTCGACTCGGTTGGTGAAAAGTAGACTGGACGATACTTTCATATCGCCGCTTATATCGCTCATGATTATTTTACATGCCAAGTTTCGTTGACGCGTGACGCGACCGACCGTGCCATCGAATCTTTTTACGAAGATGACTCACACGAAATACGGTGGTCGGTTTCGCGTGCGGTGCCTGGCGCTCCGGGAAGGTGCGGCGAATCTTAATTCCCGAAAGACCCGCGGCATCGAGCGAGGAGACCAAATTACGACGGCATTTACGAGCCGTTGAGACGTACGCCAGGAAAAATAAGTAATCCTGATATTTATCTTCGCGCCTACGCGCGCTGCATACCGGCCCGCATGCGGCGCGCTCTCTGTTTTTATCGCGAAAGACTTTTCTCAAGCACCGCCGCGCCGCTTGTCAAGGCGAACGATCGTCTCTCAAATTATTCCTCGACCGTTGCCACTCGCTTTCTCGTCACTCTTTTCGTCGTAGGCGAATTCCAACGGGCGACTCGAAGTGGTGTGAGGACAGAACCAACGCCCATTTTATGTTAATATTTCTTGTATGTGTTGCTCTTGGATCGGCCGCGGTAGGCTGCTACCGTCAGTAGCTGAACCGTCTTAGAGGCGGCGTTGATGGTTACGTGTCGTCGCGGAAAGTCGTGAAAGATAAGACATCTTATGTCTTAATTTAAGAGGAAACGCCCAATGGGCGGTACAATGTGATTATATGAATTTATGTATGATAAATATTACTGTCACTTGTGTGGCTATGCTGATATTTTATAGTGATATTAATATCATAAATTACGGCCAACTATGGTCAGTGATGTTGCCGAGAATATAAAGATAAAAAATGTACGTCGTCCATTATTTTATCGGGAATATTAAAAGGAATTATTTTATTTTATGACGTTTTTCATTTAATAACCGTTGCATTTCGAAATCATTGGCCATAAAATATGCGTGACGACAGGACCACATGGTTTCTACCGACATCGTCCATATCGGATCGGGTTGTTAAGAAAGATTATGCATCGGATAAGCCGGGTGTCGTTGTGTAATTAAGCGAGGGACAACGCGGGGCGCACAGCGGGAAGAAGAGACACAAATTTCTGCAGGTTTATCCCTACCGCCACTATTTTCTGGGTGGCCCCTTCCGTTCTCTAACAGGTACATCGCGCTACAGGCGAATTATACGAGATATGCAAATATCGCGAAATAAATCATATTTTTCAAGTGTTTTATTTTTTTACGGGACTATTATTTGACTTGTGCTATGCGCAAATCAATAAAAATAATTGTCACGCATAGTTCTTGACATTAAATTTGAAATTTTTTTCTTTATGAAAATGTAGAATAAATATTACTAAAATAAAATTAACGAATTTTGCATTAAAAAACTTTTATAATTTTTTTTTTTTTTTACTACGTTTATCAAAATATGAGAAAAATCAGAATTACATTAATATTTCATTCAGTTTTTTGATGATTTAAATTTTACGATATCAGTGTCGGGTACAAATGTTGACAAGACATTAGAAAAATTGTATAATCATTATAATATCTGATTAAAATACATATATTTGCTGATTCACTTTGAAGAGTACGTAGATGAAAATGTTAGAATTAAGAGTACGTAGTCTCCGCGCGTGTCAGAGAAATAATATACGTAAAAGCAAACGGCTTTGTAACTTCATGCAAATGCATCTCGAGATCGTCCTTCCTTTCGGGTTCGGCCTTCATAGAATACGTACCGAAGGATTCGCGACAGGTACGTCTATGTAGGTGAGTTGGAATCGTCTAACCCACGTGCACGCTACGACCTTCCCTTCCCTCATTTTATTGATCCACCCTGCTATACAAATAAGCTCGTAGCACCACCCTGCCCGCTAACTCCCAAGGAAAGTTACTCTGACGCGATCGGACGCTCGTCTCTCCTTCCTTTCGTCGTTTCGGAAATCGATGACATTCCTCGGCGCGAGGCCGTTCGCTCGTTTGAGGTATATTTTCGAGAGGCAAAGTGCAAGCAGGCAAGTGCGTTAAATAAGTAGCGTGTACCGAGCGCTGACATGAGTGACTTTACGAGATGCACGCGGACGTTTCCTTAATTTCGCGCCGGATAGTCTGGCGAAGATTCACGGACCGCACGTCAAACTTCACCACTTTCGCCGGAATTCGCGGGAACTTGCGACTATGCGGAGTTTATTTTCGTCGAGTGAGTAAATCGCCGGCAGCGTGTGATTATTGCGGGTCGACGCTAATTAAAGACTTGGGTTCACGGTTACCAGTATATCTGTATATAAATTACATCATGCATCCAGACTTTCCAGTGTGGCGTATTACATTGAAGATTTACGTCTTGTTAACGTCATCCTTTAGTTACTGTCCGCGGTTACCGCTGCAAATCATTCTCAATAATCTGCGCGCGCTCGGCTTTATGCGTATTGCCCGCGACTAAATTTAACCGCGAGACTTTGTCTGTATGTATGTAACTCTTTCTCGCGGCTTGGATTACCGTATCGAATCGTTCGGCGAAATGTCTCTCTATAAGGTTTGCACGATTAAATCGATCGTGGCAAATGGCGCGACTGGATATATCCAGGACAGTAAATTATGTATAATAAATTTTACTTCTCAAACTACGCGCTTGACAAATCTTTCTATATCTTCCAATTTGCTACATCACGATCTATAAATACACACATTGATTATGCCATTCTATGTCACACTATTCTGGGATACTCCTGATCTCGATTATTTTAGATTGCTATTGTTTTCAATTATCGACTCCGATAACCGAGACCTTAAATCTTTTATTTGACACGCTAGTCGATCAATATTCGCATAAAAAAAAGATTGAATGATTAGACTCACCTCCTCGCCACGAAAGTCTCTGTAGCGGACCCACTTTCCCAGCTTCGGTCTCCAGTATTCCAGCATGTATGCCTCTGAAAACTCGACGCCCTGGCCGTTGCCGAAGCGACCCTGAGTACCAGTCGCTGTGATCATGTGCACCGTGTGAAGATCGATTTCGAGCCACTCGCGCGGCTCCGCCGTGATCTGCTGCTTCGGACACCAGGCACCTCCGTGGCTCTCCTGCTTGAGCCTGGAAGAATAAATATTTGCTCTGGGATTACGGATCTTTATTTTCTCTTTCCCGCTTTCTTATCGCGCTACGATCGTCGAGGGGAAAGAGAGCTTCTTCTCTCGAGGGGAAACCCTCGTGAAAAGGAAAATAGTCGCCAAACGCGCGCTCTGAACTTTCCCGTCTCGCGGATGCTTTTACGGATTCATACATTTTTATCTGCATGTAAATTCGAGAGATTTACCGTATTTCGTTTCGCGATATATTCTTCGTTTATAGTTTTGTATCAGAGCGTGTAAAGGAAAATGGCATTTCAGAATTATGTAAACATTACTGAATACGAAATGAATGGAGAAATATAATGCGACTTTGTAATTTTTAAGTTTTCTTTTTAACATTCAGGATTGGTAGTTCGTGAAGGATTTACGTCTGCATCCGTTGATAAGAAAATCGTTATCGCGGTCGTAGCAAAACAGAAGAGTTCGGGCGGAAACACCGACATCGCTGCTCGGAGGAAATCGTATAAATACGTGATCGGCCGCGTGTCTGATGGATAACCGTCAGCTCGCCAACGCGCGATACCGAGTGAAATTATAATTTATCGATCGAACCGAGTCCCCGGATGACATGAATTAAAGATGAGCTGGCACCGTCGCGGGAACAGCGACGAAGCCACTTAGAGCCGACTAATAATTGTATTCGCAGATACCTTTCGCGGACTCGTCTGTGGCATTAAAAAGCTCTCCTTCTGTCTGCGCTGATACGGCCGTGAAATATGCACGTGTTGCCGCGAACGATTTCACGATTCGTAAATTAAACCGATAAGAACGAATCTGTTTCAAATACTTTCATGATAAATTACTAAGCCGACTAGTCTCGTTACGATAATCCATAAAATTGTTTATCTCTTAAGGATTTATTAATAAGATTAAATATTTATATATCGAGTAAGGGGGAATGCAACGTGAATTTTTTCATCGCGTTTATTAACCGTGAAAAGTTTATGAAAGCATTTTCTCGAGAATTTCAAACGGGATTCTCCACGAATCTTACACGAAGATATCTCGCATGCGAAAAACAGGACGAAAATTGTTCGCCGAAGAAAAATTTAAGGGAAGAAAAGAAAAAGGTGGAAGACCGAAGAAGCGGGTGGCGGAGCCAAATGAATCCGCGGCGGAACTCATGTACGCGCGTCGAGCAAAAATTCTCGCGCAATAAAGAGGTGGAGCTACCGCTTTCTGAAGTGTCAGAACTTTAAGTGTTGCTTTGACGTTGAAGGCAATAAAAGCGGTCGACCAGGGGGGCTCGCTGTGTGTCTTTAAGGGCACCTTCCGACATGGTTTGGCAATGCAAAAGAGAAAGAGAGAGAATACTTTGCAGCAGCGTGAGAAAACAAGAAGAGAGAAAGAGTGGAAGAACGAAAGAGAGAGAGAGAGAGAGAGAGAGAGAGAGAGAGAGAGAGAGAGAAGCAAAACGCATATAGAGCGAGTAAAAGAAAGCGCGAGACGCATGGATGGAAGCGGCACGGATGTGGGAAGGAGCGCGAGCGAGAAAGAGAGAAAGTAATAATATTCTACCACCGCGAAAGATCATAACTCATAGCCCATTAAGAGACCTCGAACTGCCCGGCTGCCACTTTGATACAGTTCGGGGCATCAAAGACATTCCGCGTGCACGGTACTCTTGGCCCGCGATAAATCTCTAAACGGGCGATTACGCCGACTTGGACTGCGAGCTGCCACGTCGGCGGAATCGGAGCGCATCCTTAGACGGAGGGGACGATTATCGAGAGAAATGGTTTGTCGGACGAGAAGGATGCGCGTCGCTTCGAGATCGGACTTGGGAACTGTCTGAAGAGAAATGATTCGTTGCTAAGGTGAATAGGATAGTAGCTTCTAACAGTGCGCCTTATTGAACGATCGAAAAAATTTCTTCTAAAGAATATTATTCCACTTTTATACATATCTCGTGTGTTTGTCAATTTAAATAACAATACAAATAAAAAATAAAAGAAAATTATTAGGGTTACAGGATTTGTCTTATAAAAAAAAAAACTGCTTTTCCGATTACAATATATTCGTGCAATATATGCACATCGAAGTATTTTAAGGTAAGCGGATAGGTAAATAGGGTATTCGATTCGTGAAGCCCGCAATATCACGAAGCCATGAAAATACCATGGAAGAAGTTCTAGTCGACAATGCGGTCTGGAGGAACGATATCGATGCTGTTGCAGCGAAGGGGCCTCGCATGACGCGATCGATTATTATCACCGACTTTAACGCATCTTTATTTTATCTATTAACTGATGATTATCCCGTGCCTCATGAATAAACTCGCGATTAATTAAACGCATTAATTTATTTCATATTCGCGCTCCGATGATTGATTAATAGTGACGAGTTGATTACACTGCGCGGAATATTGAAAATTCACGCACGGCTCGGTTAATGCAACAGAATTTCAATTACGGGCGAAAGGGCACCGGTGGAGTTAATGTCTTGCGCGAGTGCGAGTTTATTAGCGCTGTAGGTGGTCCCGATGATTCTCCTTGTGTTTGGACATCCGTCCCTCGTCGTGTGCTGTTCCCCGTTTGTCTGCCGCGTTGCGCGTTTGTCCCGCCGGAATGGTAATTAGCTGACACGCATAATCAAAGGAGTATGCGACGGGCACGTTAACGACGTCTAAGAGCTTTGGAACGGCCGATACAAATGGCTCCGGGACGATGCGCGTCATTAATCCTCATTGCGGTTTGAAGGCCGAATTAGAGCCGAGTTGCAGTTTAGTAGGGCTGTGATTAATATACGTTGTGACCGGTCGATCATCGACTATCTCGAGGGCAGACAGGATGACGGACGTGTCGTCCGTGCGGCTCGTCGAATCGTTCGACTTGTGGATGATCTATCGCGTTTCCACGACCACTCTCAGCTTTCGCTGGATCGCGTCTTAAATAGCCACGAGAGTCGGTTAGAGTTCGAGTAGACAGATCGAGAATTTTTCACGGATAAGCCTCTAGTTAACGGACACTCGACGAATATAGCATCAATGAATGCTCAAGTTGATTCGAATATCGTCGAATATGCCCAACACGAATGCCGATGTATCTCGCGATGCGTACGCACGTCGCTGCGTTTTTCACGCTCCGTAACGGAGTTAATATGATCAAATTTCCGGATTTGTATCGCGTTGGATTTGTGCGCGATGCGTTGCATAAACAAATCGGTAATTCACTCACCGTGCGCGGTGCGGCCCGACGTTTCCGCTATCGAAGCTAGAGCTCGCAGTGATGTCCGCGTCGGGAATTGCGCCCGACTCCATCCCCAGGGGTGCGATGCATTGTGCTGCAAATAAAGGAAATTGCTTCAATTATACGTTTGCCTCGAGTGAGAACAAATGAACGATATAAACCTTGCGTGTAAAGCCCACTTTAGGCGATGTGTTAAAATTAAGCGTCCATACACGTGCAAGAAAACTTTAATAATCTAATAATATGGTACTCTCCGCCGCGATGCGAAATCTGAGACAGACTTTTCCTTCAACGATAATTTGTTTTCTTGGCTGAAAATATTAATTTTTATTATATATTTCTATTATTTTTAAAACATATATTATAATCTAAATTTTCACTTTCCATCTCTTTTTCGCTGAAATAATGAAATTATATTTGAAATTATAAACGGAATAAAATCTTGTAATAAAAGCTATAACTGTCAAAGAAAAAAGTTATAAGAAATTATAATAAAGTTGATAAATTATTTGTCTCGTATTAACGATACATTTTCATTAGCCTACATTTTTTCGTCGTTTATTAAAAGCTGCTTTAAACAAGTTTTGAACAAGATTGTCACGAGAGGCGTGCCGCGCATTTCGCGCTGTTATTTTCGACAAGAACTGGAGTTAATCAGGCTTTCATTATGCGTCGTGGGGCTACTTTTTTCGAGGTCAACGCCGCATACCGCGGACGAAAACGATGAAAAAGACAACGGAGGCGCCATTCCGGAGCGCCGTTTTTATCGACCAACGCAGCGCGATAATTACGACGCCTATAACGCGATACAGAGAACGCATTTCCATTTGGAGAATCGAAGAAAGATAAATACCGGATGACTTTGAAATTACATATTCGCTCTGGCACTCGCCGACGATCAAAGCGGCACTCGCGAGCGAGTGGGATATCGTTGTACCTTGAGGAGCGATCAAAGCAGATCTGTTAGCGTGGCGTAAGATCGCGTCAGGATTCTCGAGAAACGAGCGAATGATATACAGCTCTTTAGTAAGAAATCGCGGCGCTTCGGTAAACTCGATAAATCCGAGTAGAAAATTCAGCGCCGAATGACCCTAACGACAGCTGTTTCCTGAGTCATCGTCGGAACCGTCAACGATTATCGAGCTCGTTTATTCATCTAACGATCTTAAATCCACAAACTTTTCTCCCGACCGCTTCTTTCTTCATCGTCGCGGATGTCTGGCACCGAAAAGATATCTGACGTAAATAAGAGGATTGTAAACATTTCCTACATTTTTTTTCCAAACATCACCGAATACGTCAAACTTAAATGCGATAAGGAGAAGCAAAAAATTTATCGTAGTATGCAGGTGTTTGATAAAATTCTCATTCGTTTCCAGAAATTTTTAAGTAATCTTTATTAATCTTAACGCAAGATAATTGTATGTAGAATAAGAGAATAAATCTAGAAAGTATTCTTCGAGTCCTCCGAGTATTTGATTTTTTTTTTAACGAATGGAGAGAAGAGAGGCATAAGTTATATATAGTAAAATTATATTTCTTAAAAGTGATTAATGTGTTTATTAAAATTTTGATATTAAAAACTAAAGAAACATTTCTTTTTATTTAATATCTCTATAAATAATTATATTTCCTTGAGTGAACAAAAAAATCGAATCATTCATCATTCCAATATATATAAATGACGATAAAAAATCCAGAAATAAATTATAAAATTTGATTACACTTTCAACGTGTCTCGAGAGACGAACAATTACGCAGGAATTTCCGGTAATTATCGTCAAACTGTACATCGACCAAAAATAACCTCGAGGAGACCGAACACTTCGAGTTTCTTTAAAGGGGCAAAAAACCCATTCACAGACAAATAAGTCTCTAGTCATATAATCAACTCGGCGCACGATCCCGAAGATTCCCGGAGATCGATCGTCTTCGCGCCGCGCTTCTTCCGGTACGTGCCCGGTGTGGCGCGCGACGAGCAGCATCCCGGCGCGGGTAACGAGAAGCCCTTCCTCGTCGCCTCTTCGAGTAGCTGGGGTAAGCAGGCAGGTTCGATTCTCGTATTTATAGACATCCTGGAAAAGAGCGCGCCTACGGGGGGAAGAAGAAGAAGAAGAAGAAGAAGAAGAAGAAGTAGTAGTAAGTTATGCGACGTTTGGCCCGCCCCAGCCACTCATTCGGCGACCATAACTCTCGAGGAGTGACAGCTCCGAACGGAAGGGTGTGTGCCGCCCTCCGTCCGCGAGAAGAGGAAAATTGAATGCCTTTGCAACCCCACTTCGGCGCGTCCTACATTGCTCTCTCTCTCTCTCTCTCTCTCTCTCTCTCTCTCTCTCTCTCTCGTCTACTCGCCCGCACGTTTTCGGCTCTCCTCCTCTAACCGCGTCACTGTCAAACTGATAACCGCTTCTTTCCCAGAGACAGCTTCTCCACGAAACCCGAGACAACCACGAAAACGGTCGACGAACAAACCACGCCTGGAGAAGAACGCAATACGTTCGTATATACGAGGCGACGTAGATTGTAATGGAAAAATCCGTAATAAATTCCGAGAAAAATTCTTTCGCCTTGTATATCCGGTAGCGTTGCTTTTATATTTGTTGTTACGCGATAGTCTGAGATTCTTCTACGAGCGCGTATCCGCGTCTCTTCGCTATTATTTCGTACGTTCCCCTGTGTATTTCTACGTACGGATCGAGTTGATAAACGATTTTCCGCGAATCTTGAAATACCGAAATGGTAATTGAAATGTCTCGGCATTGTGTGTGAATCAGACGATTCCACGCGCTCAAGTTACAAGTTGAGACGAAGACTGTGATGAAGGCTGCGCGCGATCTGTTTCGAGAGATCTACGAATTGCGCAATATCGTAAATCTCCTCTTTACAAGCACGGAGATCTCCTTCTCTGCCGTCATTTGTCCTCTCCCGCCAAGTATTCGCATTGCACTCGAGTAGCGAACCACTCCTCCCAATGGTTCTCAAGAATGGTTCTGAATTAACCTTTAACACAGTTTAAGTCACGTCTTTATCTACCTTAAGCGAGACTTTAATAATTTAATATTTAATAATATATATATATATATAATATATTTAAAAATTTAGTATTTGATTATAGTTTGGCTATGTGAAAACTGCTCTATGGAAATTTTAATTGTTTTCTATAATTTCAAAAAATAATTAAAGTATATGATAAACGATATATAAATCTCGTTGTAAATCTGCATGCATCGTGTCTCGTATAATTTTGTTCCCATATTCTAGATGAAGTCAAAGATACCGCCTTTGATGGATGAATACGGCGTGTAATTAGCTCAGCTTTTATAATAATAGCAAAGCAAATTGCACAGAAGAATCCCTCGGCAAATTAGGAGAGAAAGATGCCCAACAAAACAGGGCTTTTCTAACTCGTTGGATTTAATATTGCATCCCCTTTCTTTGTTAATTCCAGGATTATTATTAATGACGCGCCGCACCAAAGTCGCGGCCGGCTCTCGCTACGTTCGCTCACACTTCTCTCGTCGAGCGCGAATGTAAATTAATTACGACCGGGACTCTTTCACGGAAAAACATATTAAAATTTCCCATCTCATTGCAGCACGATATTAGCGCATAAATCATGATTCGCACTTAATCCTTGCGTTAACTCAATCTTCTTTTTTTGTATGCCAAAATGTCTCGATTAATCATAATGTACGAGTTGCCTCTTGCGCATATATCAAATTATTCTATTACGAAAATTTATCGTGTAAGTGAAGATGTTATAATAAAAATAAGATATTAAGAATCACTTGCAAAATATGCTAATAGATCGTTGAAGAAAAAAAATACATATTTTTTTATGATGGACACATACATGTGGTGCATACGCATTAGTTTTATCAACATGCAACATCGACATTTAATTCTGTTCGAGTTTCTTAAGTAACATGTAACTTGGAAATTATTTAGAGAGTGGTGTGTGTGTGTGTGTTAGCGATAATCACCTTCTCAGTACGGCTCACGGCGACGGTAGTTTGTTATGTTTGTTCAACGAAATTAGCAGGATAACCTGCCGCAATGTTTTCCTTTTCGAGTGCAACATCGCGCCCATTTTCCGACACATCGGCGAAATTAGAATGAATGTTTGTTAGCGTCGACCTCGAAAGAAGTTTGTGGCTCGCCGTCCCTAGGCAGCGCATTGTACCCTTTCGTACGGTCATGAAGGCCGAGATGGAGTTTCCTTGGACCTTCTGGGGAGCCATTTTCGCCTCTTTCAGAGAAAACAAACATTCGTTCTAAGCAGAAGGTAACTTGCCTCGACGAAAATGCGCATGCCCGTCCCCCTGGCGCCGCGACGACTGGCAGAACGGAAGTACTACTTTTACACGACCCTTTCGTCCCTCCTACTCCCCTGAAGTTTCTCTTTTTCTCTTTCTCTTGCCCTTTCTATCCTATTCACCGTCTCTGCTCCCTTCTCCGCGGCCGTTTCACCCTTGAAACCCCCTCAGGCCGTTATCCACCGTGGACTGAAAATCACCGTCTCGAGTTGCATGCGTTACTTAGACCCCGAGAGTCGAAAGTGCAACCCTTTTGTACGTGGTTTCTGCCTTCGTGGCCTGGATTTATCAAAACTAACCAGTTTTATTCGCTAATGTGCGACTGATGTTAATCGATATCAGAAAAGATAGAAATCAGATGCTTTATATTGAATTGTTTCTTTGTGAAACTATCTATTAATTTAAGCTTTCATTTAAAAAAAACTCAAATCAATATTAAATTATAGAAGATTTATTTAAATATCAAGTCATCTACAATTTTTGATAAAAAATAGAAAACTAATAATAATTGTATTGTTTTATAATGTATATATATATATATATATATCCATCTTTCAACAGTATTTGAATTTTAGAATTTGCGAATTCTTAATTCTTTTTTACGTAAGAATGAAGATGCGAAGACATTTGACGCGTATCATGTAAGAAAATAAATCCTTCCTTTCTCGATCGCGCCGTCCACATCTAATTCTTTCGTTCCAGTCGATGTCAGTTGCGCGAAGGGTTTTAGGGCACGAACCCTTCATGCTCGTATAAGCGGGCACGCGGTGTTTGCTTTCGTGGGTTAGCCTTATGAAAATACAGATCCGCGCGGCGGATTGACGGGCGCCCTTCGAACCCGAAAGTCGGGGATTATTACACTCGACGTCGACGTCTGACAGTTGACGTCCTTTCAACGCGTCAAGCACGAGACATCCCTCGGATTCGTTGCTCGATACATTCCGCAATGCCGCCGGGGCGCCCGCCGTCGCTCTCAGCAAAACGAGATGCGAACGGGTTTATCGCGACGCGGCAGAGACACGCGATAATCGCATTCGCTCGCGTATATATATATATATATATTCCGAAGCGACGACGCAATCGCGAGAGATATATCGCGGAAAAATAGAAGAGACGCGCGATCGTGGCAACGCGGAAAGCCGAGGATTATTTCGCTCGACGTCTCCCGCCCAGCTGACGTTCTTTCAATGTGTCAATCTTGATTCTCCCGATTCATTCTCGTTCGTCGAGAATATACTCGCGCCTCCCGCGATGAGACGCGGGGTTAAGTCGATTGCACTCGAGGCGATTTATCCAGAGTCGTTAGGGAGACGAAGAGATCTCGAGTTTGCGTACCGCGGTCGAGAACGTAAACTGTCGGGTTCTGGCGCGTGATCAAGCCGAACGACGAGATCGGTGTCTCTGCGCGAGGGTAAGAAACAGATGTCGGAATACCGGCTTGGGAATGTTTACGTCGCGGGGATTTTATATCCGAGAGACATACGATGTACACGTGCGGAAAGTGTTGGCGGTGCCTTTGTCGTACGAATAATCGCGCCTTTCAAACAAGCCCCGCAGAAGCTGTCAGCCAGTATTAATGCCTGCACCGAGCGTACAAAGGAGTGACAAGTTGTAATGATAACCGGGGTATGTTTCGATAAGTGTATCTACGAAGGGTATACGATTGTGAAAATATATTTGTGCACTCGCGCATAGATGACTATAAAAATAATCTGTTAATCCGCGCACATAGAACATGTATAATCGCTTCAATTATAGCGTTCTTCGCGAAAGGAATATCGATGGCTCAATCTGAAGGTTCTTTGCGCACAAACTTGTAATATATCTGATTCTGTTTAAATTATAGCAAAATAATAATAAAAAAAAAAAAAATACAATAATGCAATAATACATGGAATTCTTTTCAATGTGTTTTATGATTTATATTTTTGCTATTACTACTATTTATGGTGATTTAAAACGAGAGAAATTCCATATTTATTTGAAGGCTAATTTTAATTTATAATATTTTTATAATTGCATTTCGAGTTTTATGTTTATATGGGTTGGCGATAGAGCGTAAACGAGGGGCAGTAATTGCTGCATTGTTATGCTAATATGCTGAAGACTCCAATAATTTCGTCACCATCACGCTAGAGCCTAATGGATCTGTAGATAATTGGAAAGGAGGGCTAAGAGGATCAAGAAGGTAATAGAGGGATGACAATGTTATAACGCAAGAGAACTCGATTGCGTGACAGTTCTCCTCGGACACATTTCTACCGTCTGTTTTCGATGCCACAACACGTGCAACAAATGCATTATTTCTTCGTCTTATTACACACATACGCGCATACACGTACGATATGCATAACATATATTAATTTGTAATTAATAAAATCATGAATTGTAATATATTTGAATTTGCGATCTCACTTATGTTTGCCATTTATTTAGAGAACTAGTCATATCCTCGGTTTCATCATTAGCTATGCCATCGTAGTCGCCGTTAACAATGAATCTCGTGCGGAATGCGAAAAAAAAAGTGATCGTCCGCCGCACATGTGTCACGTACGGTAAATTTCGCCACGTCAGATACACACGTCCCTCCTTTGCCGAATGACGCATCTGTATAATTACCTCCTATGCTATCGCCCCGACGCCAGCACACTCGTCCACTCGTATGTATATACACGCTCGCGTTCGCCTCGCAATTACGCAACACTGAAACACGGGCGCGTTAATACACACGCGAACGACAATGGCCGCTCTCGTCTAGGCACGCGTCTACGCGTACCAATCGCCCTCGGTGCACGCGAAACCGTACGCGCCCTTTCGCACACACGCAAACGCATATATGCACGCAGGCAGGCAGCCCAGAAACCTAGAGGGGTGTGCAACACGCGCGGACACCGCAATCCGACCGACGTGCAACATGTTTATGTATCGCCGGCAACATTAACATTGCAATTTATGCGCGCTTTAACTGCTCGGCGAGCCCTTCCAGCGCCCCACAACCATTCTTCGCTCCTGCCACGGCTGACCGGCTCGCTTAACACGACCGCGAATTCACCGATGTACAAGTTCAGTCACCGTGGGGGGGGGAGAGGGCCCTCCCCCTTCGCGGTCTACTTCCAACTTTCGTACGGAGGAGGAGGAGAACGGGGGTGCTATTTATATTTCGGCGCTGTTCGCGCTTTTCCAGTGCGAAGCACTGTTGATCCACTTACGAAAAACTCTATGAATCTTTCGATCACCGGTATTAAAAATGCGATTCGATCAGGTCCCAGCCAAAGTAAAACAAATTCAAAGTGTGCCATATCCCGTTTCTAACTTTTACGTGCGAGTAAAAAAAGGGTTTGAAACAATACGATTGATATGCTGATTTTTTTTATTTTGTCGCTTTCATTTTAAATATAATTATTGGCTAAAATATTATTTGATAAATCGTTATTTTGTGACCATTTTATTGAAACGTTATATTTAATTAGTTGCAGGCTAAATTCTTTTTTCGTATATAATCTTGCCGTCTCTTAATCGATGTTGTTTCGCTTGTTATCTCAAAGCATTATGTTGAGCTATTTTGATAACCAGATAGAATTTAATTAGCAAAGTTTGCGCTATATATAGTTGTTTTCATGGATTACACCGGGATGCTCAAGTATAAGTATAAGCAGGATCAAAGGTAACCCAAGTATCGGCTTTGAGGTTGAATAGTACGGCGCGAATAGATTCCAAGAGTTTGAAGGTAACATCAACTTTCCTGATTTAGTATGTTCTCGTAATAGTCGTTGTACAGATATATTTAGCCTTAAAGCGTAAGCCGATTACTGTGCACTTACAAAGACTTTATATAGTACTGTCGGTGATGAACCTTATCAAGCACTTGTCAGACACAGTAGTCGTTTCATTAAATTTTTATTTAACATTTAGTAGAATCTTTATGAATCTACAATTTAATCGATTTGCAAAATTGAAATGATATGATATTGATATATTATTGATAAAATAAGAAAGTCTCTGTTCTGGAAACTTTATGCTTATGCACGTACTCCGTATAACTCGAATGTATTCACTCATCCAGGGAAAGGGATGGTACGCGGTGTAACCGAATCGAGAGACCATCACGATCCATCTTTCGGTACTGCTCGAGAAATTCTTCGGGTGCGAAATACGTCTCGTATACGTAAGTTTCGAGCTCGATTTCACGAACGAGCACCTAAAAGCCTTTCCCGGGGCTGACTTCGGGGAACTCTTGGCGGATACTTTGCAAGTTTCTCGCCCTGTTTACCTGACACGGGGGGGGTGGCTCGGGCTGCCGGAGTCAATGGGATGGAAACCAAGCCGAGTAGAAACCGAGCCCGAGGTTTAATGTAAGGCAAAGGGCAATGCGGTACGGAGGGAGGCCTTTCTGTTTTTATCGGGTGAAACCGCGGGTGGCAGAGGCACCCATCTAGGGTAGAATTATAGCCTTGGATGTAAACACGTATTTCTACTGCGATTCTGCCAGTACGATCTCCTGATTTTGCGGAAAGGATCGACACTATGCTACTAATCGATAAATATCACAACTTTTTGAAATTGTACCACATCTTTTGCGCAAAAAAATTGTTTTAAATGGAAAATAAAAGAATTTATTGTATCATTTATCATAAGATTTTTTGCAGGAAATAATTAATTAAATTGAAAATATATTTATGCTATGTTTTAGCTGATAATTAATTTAATGATTATCGAGTTGATTGTCATTATTTAAATCATTGTCAATCGAGAAATGCAGTTTGATTCGAAAGCGCGAAGCTGTCTCACCTCGAATCGGATTCCTTTAATTAAATTGACATGTTTACTTACATATGTCTATGGAACGTCCGCCGCAGAAGCAGAGGATCAGCAGGTAAAAGATGAGGCACGTCTGCAGGTAATCCATGGTAGCGTCGATGGTCCGCGGGCTCGTGGTCATCGAACTCTCATAACCGCTTCTGCAAAAATAAAGTTAAAAAAAAAAAAATCACACACACACATACATACATATAAACGGCTCTACAGTCCCGGCGCTACACAGAACAGAGAGTGATTAAGCGTAATTCTCGGGAAGGGCGTCTTGCCAAGCATAGAAATTGGAGCGTGAGACGGGGGTTGGAAGGGGGACAAGGACGAGGGGAGGGGGCGCGGGACGTGGACGTAGAAAAAGAGTCTGGAAACGGCCGTTTCGGCCTCTCCCCGTGCTTTTCGACGGGGTGAAATGGCGCGGTACTCGTACCGGACAGATATACGACCGGTACAGGAGCCGCGGACAAAGAGTTACATTCACGCCAGCAGCCATTACGCGTCATTATCGAGATTAGGATCGGCCGTTCGACGCGAGAGAAGGAGAACGGAAAAAGAGAGGCCCGCGACGAGGATGATACGAGCGCGAGAAAGAACTAGCGGAGAACGCCGCGGAGGGCTCTCTCTCCGGCTGGTTCTTCTCTCGTATGGGGTCGAGAGCTCGTGTGGTACCGGATAGTCGGAGATACGATGGGTTTCGCGGGGAAGGGGTGAGGAGGGGGGGGGGAGGGGGAGGCGGAATGTGAGACTGTATTTTATTCACGGCGGTGCCGTCGTGGCGCGTATCGCAGGAAAGAAAAGCGAGGGAGAACCGTAAGAGAGGCCTTACTTTTTGGCTAATTAACAGAGGGGGTTTCTTCGACTACCGTCGAGACCGTTTCTCGATGTTTATCTGCCAAGTTTAGGGAATCCTTCCACTGCGACTCGTTACTTCACGACGAAAATATCCGTGGCGATAGACGCGGCGTTTTATATATCGCGCTACGAGATCGTGGATTTCGAGAATTTATCGCGGGTACCCGGCCGCAAATCAACGAAACCCCTATAATGAATGACAAACAAACATTTTTTTTTAAACCGATCTGATTTTCTACTAATGTTTTTTGAGATTGTGGGATTTAATTTAATTTTATACTCTAAAACCGGAACAAACCACGAGAAATTTTTGTCACAAATTTTATTATAATTGACATTATTTTATTCAAAAAGAAACAAGCTTGCGATATCACTTATCTAATTGTCTGAATAGAGATCTGTGCAGATTGCCGTCGTGTCAGATAGCTAATCCAAATTCGAGAATTTGCGAACATTTGCGATGGCGATGGCTCCATAGACGGTCATAATCGATTAAGTGGCTAAATCGGATTATCTAACCAGCAATTAAGACACTATTCAGCGCGAAGTGATTGCGTATGCCGGTACCAGTGTCGAGCATAGTACGATCACAATGAGCGCGATCGATTAGTCGACGTAGTAATTAAGGTCGCAGAGTGCAGCCAACCTCTAACCGTCCAGCTCGTTCGGCCGATTGTGTGTCCGAGACACGGCATTCGTTTCTGAGCCGATGATTAGATCAATCATGACGTACAATTAATCATTACAAGCTTGGAGGATAATCTCGACATAAATGCACGCTCGCCCTAATGCGTTCTCATGGCTTTGCCATCGCGAGATACATTCCCCGCAGCGACCGTGTCACCCCGAATAATAGCATTTGAAAATTGCTTGTCATCTCAGATTACACATTATCCACGGCAAATGTAATATAATTAAAAATTAAAAAAAAAACATACGGGGAAATAATAGGGCTCTAGCGTACTCGCGTCAACTAATTGCAACATCGATCTGCATTTCGCGCGAGTTTACTCGAAGGAGAACGTTGAGTTCTTTGTACCTGGCGGGCATACTTTAAATAGAGAGGCTTAATCATTTGCTCGTAATTACGAAGAGTTGATTATGTCCACATGTCTGAATTTATATGCACTTTTGCTCGAGGCATCAAGTACATCTTGTACCTTTATTAATATTCGTTTCTTTTATTTCTGTTTGCCCATATATCGTTCGCGCGCGTTCTTTAAATAATTGTCCTTCTCAAGGCGAGGTCGATGAGAAGATAGACTTTTATTCTATTTCTATTGGCGAATAAATTTTCTTTTGACTATTTTTAGCCGAACGCTTATATGGCGACACAAATATTCAACGCCGGCGCCGACGCAACAACGCCCAAGCAAACCACGCGAACCTCCGCTTGGGAACGAAGAAATCATATGAATTTAGTGCCCCGTTTGTTCCGGCCTTCTACAATACGCACACTGCCATCTTTCATTCGCTCGAACTGCCGTTCGGCCACTCGGTTCCACTATGTGCCGCTGCATAAGGTGCCCTTGTGCACATTTCCAATGCTCGATTTGCATGGCATTCGTCTTTTCATTTTTGCCGAGCGCATCGTGCGCTCGTCGCATCGTTGAGCCCGCGAGCCAGGTGCATCGGTGCTTAAGTGGAATTAACGTGAATGATGGGGCCTAGATAAAGCTACATCCGTCTGTATGGCTCGCGAGCGTATTTCACGAGTGAATACACATGAATTTGTTCGGCGAATCAGCGAATCAATCATGCCGCACCGATTACGTTCGGCGCATGTTCAAAGCGTGAACAGCGTATTCTTCCAAGCTTATTAATCTCAGCGAGAGCTCTTATAAATAAATGCCATTAGTTTCGAGATATTAACGCCAAGAAATTGAGTATCCGTCGTTACGTTGAGTAATTTTTATTTATACTAGTTTATGCAATTTATATACCTCAATCGAGAGTCAAACCACGTATACTTTAATCAATAGTTAAAAAGCTGTTCGTGTTTCGCGCCATTTCGGTTAGATAATTATTTTCCTTGAAATTTAAACTTAAATTAAAAGCCAGGAGAAGTATTCCCATTCGAAAGTATTTCTATAGCACATTCTAGAGTTGGCTTGGCTCTGTTCCTAACGTGTCATTCCGAAGGGAGTGTGAAGATGAGAGAAGGAAGGAAAGTACCGCTGCGCACAGATCCGCAGCTACGTGTACGAATACACGCTTTAATCTCCACACTTACAACGTTTCCGGATCGTTAAACGCCGTTCGTCGACGAACTCTTGAGTTCGGGCGAAAAATTCGCATCCCAGCTCGACCTTCTCCCTCTCCCCCCTTTCTCTTCCCCCTCCGTCGCTCGCGAACGGCTTTAACCGCGGACGGAAAACGCGTCATTTTCTCGTCGAGAAGTTTTCGACGATGCAGAAAAAAAAAAGAGAGCATGGAAAACTAGGAAGTAAAAATTCTGCATACACGCACACCTGACTTTCTTCTCGCGAAACGACGATTGAGATGTAAAAAAATAAGATCTTCGCAACACTCTCTGTAAATATGAATTGGCTAAAATTCTCTCGTTTGACAATCGCTGTCATTTGAATCGATGGACTTGCAGAATGGGCGTGAATGTGAAAATAGCGCTTTTGCATGAGTCTAATTTCAATAAACATTCATCGGAAAGAAAACGTGCACTCGCGGATTTTCGGTTCATGGCGTTACCTATCGCAGAAATTCCAATGGGAGCGGGCGAGAAATCACGCTCGCAAGTCTTTCGCAAGGAAACGGGCACAATTCTCGGGCGACGAGATTTACGGCGGGCGTAGGAGAAGCAGGCACGGCGCTCTTTTGAGCGCTGTTTCCATCGTTCAGGCGCATAAATTTGCGCGTGAATTCGTGGAAAGCGTCGCGTACACGAACACACGCGACACGGTTTCGAGTGTTGGCGCAGGCAAATTAAAACTCGACGAAGTCGTCCTCGTATAATTGCCAGAGCGCGCCGCGACTTATTTTTGTAGATTCTTTCTTGGGGAGAGACAAGAGCAATCGCCGACATGAAAAAATTTCCAGAGAGCAATTTTATATTTTATCGTTCTATTAAAATTAAAAATGTGTACAATAATATTACATAATAAAAAAAATTATTAAAAATTATTATTATATATATATATATATATATATTTTTTTTTTTTTTTCTCGATACAAATTCAAGTTATAAATTTGTATATTTTTTTTTTAATTTTATATAATTTCGTGTAATTGTAATAATAATATCTTAATTATATTAGGATTCTCTTAATTGAGAGAATTTGGATATACAATCAAGATCGAAACATTCTGATACGTTCTTTTACATTAAATTGCTTTTTATATTCTCTCTCATTTACGGTCATTTTTTATTTTGCTTTTCCCATGGCTTTATCATTTTAGTCTCCACTGTAGGATTTATTAAGGATTCGATTCATCTTTTGATAAACTTTGAACTCTCTCTCTCTCGCCGATACGTAATTTATTACTCAAATCTTATTAATTCACAAAGTTACCGTAATAAGTCTCGGCTCTTTGACATTCCAATATTTTCCGCTCGAAGCGCAAAAGTTAACGGTGATCCTCCTTTCGCTTTCCGATCTCTTCTCGTCCGGTGTATTTTCGTCTGAAATCCGCAGGGTAGGTTCTATGAAATAGTTCAGTAATCCGGCGATCTTCAAAGAACTTTGATCGATTCGCCAACTGTTCATAAACAGACACCATCGCAGTCTTCGGCGTATCTTAACGCGAGAAAAAGAAGAGACACGCAAGCGACGCTAATTACGAAGGTCCCTCTGGCTACCGTGTGCTGTTGGTGCTGAGGCTGCGGCTGCTGATGTTTATCTTCTGGCGCGAGCGATGGGAACCCAAGATGGTAGAGCATCTCCCATTTATTCAGCGCAAGAACCGGTACGCTTCTCTCCGGTAGGACGAGAAAACGACTTGCGGCTTCTGGCCGTGCCTCGGGATATCTGCATCTCGTTCTACGGTCTTTCCTGCGCTTCGAATCGCTTCGAACTACGTCCGCAGAATAAAGCCGGTTCCGTATTAATTTCGTGCAGTCTTGTAGCTTCGGGTGCACTTTGTCTTCCGATTGGTGTACACGCGCGGATTGGACGAGTCGCACTCTAAGCGCGAGGATGCCTTCGGCGACCGGTGCAATGGACTTTAACGACGACATCGCGTTATCTATTCAGTCATGTTCGAGGTAGTTCGAGGATCGTCCAATTTATGCCAACCATCAATAATTGAGGTGTAATCAAAAACATGTACGATATATGTCTTAATTCCATAAACGGAAGAGACGAAAAGTCACGCGAAATGAAACTTTTTCTTTTGTCATACGTATTTAATGAAGAGCGAGTTTAAACAGATTCAAAAATACTACAACTGTGAAAAGAATTGAGACAAAATATACTATCTAGTTTAAAAAGGAAATTAACGAGATATTTATATAACTGTTTTCATGAAAAATATTTTACGATTATTATTAATTATAAAAAAGCAAAAGCAATAATTTTATTTTTCTTAGAAGCAGACATTAATTTGTTACGTTTAGCATCTTTAAAACTAGTAGAGTTATTATTCAAGAGTGCGCTCTTCCTTTAAAATATATCATTCTATCTAAATGCACGATTCGCATCACTGATACATATATTTCACATGGCAGTAAGCGTTTGAAATTTATATCCCAGTATTTCATTCCGCCACACAATTTTAACCGGTATCCAGCAATACATATATTCTACAACGTACAACGCGGATTAGAAAAGAAAATTTGCGAGTCACGAGGAGAATTAACGTTGTCTCTCGCTTTTGCCATTCGCCTTTCGCGCGAGCTCTATAATTAAGAGCTCTATAATTACATCGGCGTCACCGGTTAAAAAGTGATATTTTATTGCCGCAAAAAATGCTGCTCGCTGCATGCAACGGAATAACTCTCGAAGACACACAATGTGAAAGAAAAAGAGCAAGCTCCCGAGATTACAAAAGTTTATAAGAGAGCAGCGTAAGTTACCCAAGCCGACAGTGTCCTCGTCAAAATCCATTATTCCGATCTTTGAATCTTGTTCCCCGTCGGGAAAGGCATTCCGTCGCGATCGAGAGCGGTCAAAGCGCCCGTGGCGTTCCTCTCGTTAGGTCCGCGCTACCTCGACGGGGAGGGGTGTTTCCCATAACTCAGCCGAAATATTCGCCTACATTCTGCGCTCGTGGTGTAGGCTGTAGGAACGCGTGCATATACCTCATCGTCAGAGCCAACTTTACCCACATCGTGTACACTTACACGCGTGCATGCATAGATTCTTTCGTATGCATAGGGTTTAGGAATACGCGCATACGTGATGACGTACAATGCACGCGACTAAGGCTGACCCTGGCAAGGAAGAAGGAGAAGGTTGTAGCGCGGGAGGGTTCGGTGACGGCGGCGGCCCTCTGAAAGAGGGTACGCTGGGGAGACGGCGGTCGGTGTGTAGTAGGGCCATGAATTATGCAGTTCGCCGCGGGCTCGTATGCCGTATAAAGAGGAAGGAGGACGGAAAGGGAGCGCCGTACGGCGAGGGACGCAGATGGAGATATATACTCGCACGGTCCAGAGCCACTTTACTCTCCTCATTCTCTCTCGCGTCGCGTTCCTTCTCTTTCCCCTTGCCCCTCGCCGCCTTCACCTGTGTGCGCCACCACCTGAGCCCTCCGCCACTACCATCCAGTCTTCCACCTTCACCTCCTCGACGCCGCCTCCTCGACGCGCCCGCGCGCATTACGCCGCCGACACTTTGCTCCGACCGATTGAAATTTTCATACCGGCACGTCTACCGTCCCAGTTTATGCCTCGAACAAGTGAAATGTACTGCTACCGTCGTAGCACCGGGTTCTACTATGCTATTCTCCACCTTCCGTCGCCATTGCTACGCCGAGAGAGTGGCAGGGAGATCTCCACGTCCGTTTCCCTTCCTTTACCTTCACCCTTTGGAATATTCCAGTTTTCCTCCGTCTCTCAATGGAGGGAAGCTGCAAAGTACGATCTTTTACATGGAAGATAATCGACAAAATAGAGCGAACGTCGATATCTATGGAAACACATTCAGCCTTTCTACCTTTGCTCGGAATTTTACGTGCCGTGTCCGATACGACGAAGAGTCACGATTATTTTGCGAGCGTACGGCTATCAATTCCACTAGTTTTTTTTTTTTTTTACCACGATACTGAGAAAAGAGACCGCTTTATGTTTGTTTGACACGCACCAGACGAATGAACAATCGAATCGTTAAATATTTCAGCGTGATTCCTCATAATAGCGGGCGAGAACTATCTCCGCGTATATCCAAGGTCGACTGAAATTTTCATGTCAGCTTGTCTGCTGTTTGAGTTAAGCGATCGAAAGAAGCAAGTCGTATCACTATTTGAATTTTACCTCTTTTTTCATTCCACTTAGAGGACATTTACCTTTTCCACGTTGAGCCGAACATACTTCTTTTCTCTTTTTGTCTAATTATTTTATGCCAATGTCACGAAGAAATGTAAAAGTGATATCGATATTCTCGAAGAAATTTCTCGTTGTACATCTTCTTTCTCAGATTCTAGCGTTCGCTTCTTGTGTAATAGTACGCCAATAATGACGCGGTTGGCGACGAAAAAACGGTAACGCTCCAGTTCAGACTTGGCTCGTGTTAGTCGAAACGAAATCGGAAGTATCAGAATTCGATAACACTTTATTTGACGGAGAGCACGCGGAGCAGTATCTATGGCGCTGAGATAGAATGGTCTCGAGGACGCAAACGATGTCACGAATCGATAGCCAAATGATGGCTCTAACTGACATAGAATATTGGCATGTAAAATCACCTCTGAAATACTTAGCGAACGTTGCTACCTAACAGAAGAATCGTTAAACCTCCTTATTTTATAAGAGACGATCTACGAATAGTAATGTCGAAATTGCGCGCAGGATTCCGGAAATAGCGTCATAATTTAACCTTGCCTCTAGAACGGTATCGCATCACTAATGTAAAGTTATTTTATTCAAAAGTCGACTGCAAATGTTTAAAATTTTTATTTTTTGACACTCTAGTATGTTATTCAATATAATTATTAAACGACGTACATCAAGCTTTTGTAGCTCCGAATCGATGCTTAATTTTCTTATTTAAAATGGATACAATTCACGAAGCAATTTAATCGCTTTTGTACACTTTGTGTATCTTTCTCGATTCTACGATTTAAGAATCTTATAATTCATTCGATTGCGATGTATATTTATTTGGAAATCTTGCAGCGTCAAGATCCACGGGATAAAATTAACGACCAGTCGCACAATTCGCGTCGTTTCGCACTCATACGAGCAAAACATCGCGCCCGACGACACATCAAATATACGCGTTTGAACCGTACCACGTTGAAGGATCTGGTTACTGGAGTTGTGGATTTACGAGCGGACATTATCGCTCTGTTAATGTGTTGATTAGATTATGCGATGAGGACATAGAGGCGTTCGAGTCTCCTCGCACCGTGTACATAACTTTTTCAGAAAATCGTAAAAAGAACGCGACCGTGTTCGTTGTGTTACCGACGAGTTTTACGAGCCGCGCGGATTAATTATTCCGCGAGCGGCGAAAAGCGGCCGTTATACCGTGTCCGGGGGTGAAAAAAAAAAAAAGAAAAGAAAAGAAAGATGCGGTATCGCGTTTGGTATCGGCCGTTTTTAACGTTCGCCGTCTGCGGGTTAACGCCGCGAGGAACTCGGAATAGTTGCAGAAATACGCAGCTGACGCTCGCAAATTAGCTTGCGGCAATCCGCAGCGGAGCCAACTTTGCGAGCGCATGAAATGAGATCGCTTTGAAGCCCCGAAGTTTCCGTCGGAACCCGTTTTCGCGCAGAAAGAGGCCGCATTCGCGCGCTCAATTGAATCCTTTTATCCCCCCACCCCCCCCCTCCTCCCTCTCCATTCCCCTCTCTTTTCCTCGTCGTAATCCTCCGGTTTAATATATACTTTTTTTTAAAGATATATGTATATCTCCTTTCCTTCGTTTTCCATAGTTGAACTCCAAGAATAACGCATCGGAATGCGATGAAATACGATCTGCATCTTCTTCTCAGCGGACACAGCGATCTTGGGATAAAAATTCCTTACGTCTTCTCACTTTACGTGTAATAATCGCATATTTTCGCGATAGCTTGGTGACTTTGTCCGTATTACTTGCTGCTGAGGCAGATCGTCGATTCATCAGGATGAGAATCAAAGATTCTAAGAAGCAAAATGGCCGAAAGGATTAATCTGTTATTTGCGCCACGAGGCCAGTTGGTACCCGCCAATCGTCGAAGAATTATTATTCGGAGCGATGACGAAACAGATAGAAGATCCGGAGAGAGTAAATATATGTTCCGTTAAAGGCGATTATTAATTATCAGCGAATAAGAAGGCGGATGGAGAGTATGCACATCGGCGAAACTCCGTGAACGATCTTTGGTTTCGTTTTACTAGACGGATCCTGCCGTGCCCGTCAAGCCTTCACGCCAAAACCTGTTACAGCCGTTCTGTTCTCATAAATCGTTTATTCATGTTTAATGCAGCCTGGTATTCAGATCCCCGAAAGTTTTCGAAGCTCTCAGACGGAGAGCGCGACTGCGACAGGAATCGGTGGGTGGGAAGGCGCGAGAACTTTGAACAAGGGAATGCTTTTGCATCGAGGCGACGTCTGTGAAACCAGTCGAAAAAAAAAAAAGTCAAGAGAAACTGCGGAATCGAGTTGCCGTATCGGACCGGCCTTTTGCCGTCTGCTTAGAAGACGATTTCTCGGACACGAGGTCCCTTCACACGTGCTCGCACGAAAACATCGCGTCGAGATGTACTCGATTTGCGATACTCGTTCGATCGATGAGTACGTAGTTTCGTATTCTCGGGCTTGGAAAGTTCCTCGTGTACTGCGAGGATATCGACCGAGTTGGCTAAATTAAATATTTACGACAATAAGATAACTAGCAATTGTGTAGGTCGCCGTATAATTTCGTGTTATGGAGATATAAGGACGCCGACAGAGTTTTCGTGATTGAAGGTGATAAACGTTGAACGAGAAAAAGTACTTTGACTTATAAAAAATGATCAAAGTTTGCGACGTTATTTACGTGAAAGTGGATTGTCAGATCATCGTAGGCAAACTCTCGTGATTAAAGAAACTAAGATCTCTGGTTTTAAAAAACAATTTATATTGAATTAATTTTGTAGGGAAAAATGATAATCGTGAATCCGAATAATGCTTGAGAAAGGACGGCCACAAGGCTGGCTATTCGTAGGACGAAATTGAATAACCGCTACTTCCGTAAGAACAGTTTTACGTAATACCGATTCATATATAATTCATCGTATTTCAATGCGTACGCAACGTACACGCGCGGAAGATCTCCATTTTCCAATGACAAATCCCGCGCTTTATCATCTTATAATGTATACACTTGGAAGAACCACGCTCGACTTACAGTTCAAAGAATGATCTCCCTCAGCGGGAATTCAGGATCTCAGAGGCTCGCGCGAAGGAAAAGCTGAAGGAAAAGTGGAGAGGCGAGAGGATACGAGAGAGAACGAGAAAGAAATGTGCAGGAGAGCCTCTAATCCGTCGTCCTTCAGGAGGCTTAAGACCGTCTTCGTGTATACCCTGGCTCGGAGAATACCGTTTAAGTGTCGTCCGTCTGGGAGTCCTCCACTCGGGTAAATATTTAGGAATTTTTGAAGAGTCCCGAGTGCCTAAGAAAACAGTTTACTTCGAAGTAAGAAGAAGGAGGGATCCCTCCCGGGAGTCCGAGCAGCGCCGGGCCTCTGGAACAGTCATCGCCAGCGCGTCTTTCGTCGCCAATCAAACACACCAGCATCGCGCGCATGTCGGAAGAAAATTGTATACAAAGGGAAAGATGTTACGGGGTGCGCTTCCCGTTGAGAATGTTACCGCCGCGCCTTTGTGCGTGTTCCGGCCACATTTTCTATCGCGCGCATCGAGAATCTCCGAGTCTATTATTTCTATTTTTTATTTCCGCCACACGCAAGAAACGTACCACCACTATAACTAAATAGCGCCTGCTTCGTGTCGCGTAATTACTCTTAATTGGACTTACTATTTGAGCCGCTCGTGCTTTCGCGTGATTCTCGCAGTTGACTCACCTGTAACATAAAAAAAAAAAATGATGATTAGTTTTAATATTCGAAGATCGCCGATAATACAATTGCATTAAGTGATTAAAGAATATGTTGTTTCGATTTCGATCGAAGAAAATTGGATATTACTTATGTATTCGAATTTTGTCCATTCAAATTTCTTCAAGCGCTACGTATTTCTCAAGAAATACGAGTTTAGTAGACATTTAAAATTGTTATTAACATAAGCTGTTGTTCGCGATCATTTGGTTTATTGTGTGTTGACGCAGCTTGCGTGCTTCATATCGCGTGGTAATGATAATATTACTGCATACAATAAGAGAGAGAAGACGTGGAGTGGCGTTTTAATGAGAGAAGGACGGCGCACGGGAGCTCGTTATAACGTACTATCCTATAAAGAACGGTCAAGGAATTGAGGAATGGGCCGTGACGTGCATATAACCTTTTGATAGAAACCGTTCATTACCGCGCGCAAACATACCCGGTAAAGAGATCACATATACGTTGGCTTGCGAAGCGTATGTTGCAGCACTTTACCTTGTCGTAATATAAACGCTCGGGATGGCTTTAACGAGGATAACGGATAGGAATGATGACTTTACACTAGTGATCGATAACGGATCAATGGTATAAAGGGCGATGGATGACGCAACACGTGAAGAGTCGCGCGAGTTACGTAATAAATATTTAATTTATGGGTACGCGAAGCACGGTAATAAACATAATGAAACCGCCGATTTTCTACACATCGAAATAATGTTGACAATTAGTCTGGCTTTGATTCGATAGAATTTGCGACTCCAAGTTTCATTACGTGTACCATTGACGGACGTAAATGCGCCGTCACGCGTCAACGGGCTGTTTTCATCAACGGCCGCTCGTCAGCACGAGTGCAATAAACCGTGCTTAATTACATGCAATAAGTAATTAAAGTGATTAAAGCTTATAATGCGCGGGACGCGCACAATCAGTAACGCGAGCGTAATCAAAATTTCGATTGGACGAGCGTATTCGTCGAGTGTTACGAGACGAGCACTTTATAACCATAGGCTTTCCATGACCGTTTCGTGCTTTTAATACGAGATGGTATCGCGAGTACGGTAATCCAGTCCGCGCGCTTTAGCAGCGAATGAAAATTTTGTTTCAACGACGCTTCCATTCATATTCGTCGATATTATCGACATATATCAGTAAAATTGTTAATTTCAATCAGCGTCGATTAATACTTTGTTACATCACAATTCATTATTCGCAAAAACACGCTGAAAGATAAAGCAGTAGGAAGCAAGCTTCCCTCTGAGATTATACAGGGTATTTCAGATGAGGTTAAAGAAACTTTAGCATCTTATAAGAAATTGAATTTGGTACAAAAAAGTTCTAACATAGGTCCGGAAACGATTCGTTGAAAAGTTATAACTAATAAACGTCAAAAAATCATGTTTATTTGATGATTTTTTAAAATAATCCTTTATTTATCTGAGAAAAATAATAAAATAAATCTGATAGGTAAATTAAACGACAAACTAAATTACTTTATTTTCATTTATGTAAGTTCTGATAAGGCGTTCAAAAGAAAATCAAAACAAGCTCAATACAAAACGAAAAAAACAGAAACTGTGAAAACAAACTTTCGAACATCTTTATGTAAACACTATATACATTTGTAGTGTTCGTAGATCACATAGGCACTTTTGTTTACATTTCCAACATGAACATTTAGAATCAGTTTAATTCACGAAATAAGCTAATGCTATTTATTAGTTATAATCTTTTATCAAAGCGTTTTCAGATCCATGTTTACGGAAGTTTTTTGTTCCAAATTCAATTTCCTATAAGATCCTAAAGTTTCTCTAACTTGACCTAAAACATTCTGTACATTATGGAAGATATACAGATATATGAAATCATTAATTGATCATCTATCAGTTGTAAAGAATTGATCACTGAGATATCATTATTTAATGTGCTAAAAATAAAAAATACACGAAAGGAGATAATGGATTCAATTTCGTGGTTAACAAAAAAAATCATAAAAAATTTGTAATAAGATATGAAATAAAAATTGTATCATATCTCTATTGTAATGTAGCAACAAATAACGATATGTTTTAAGCTCATCTGTGCAACTAGCTAGCTTCGATAGCGAGACGTTTTTTTTATTGCAAATTTCAACAGACTCCACGGCGACGTCGTCTTCGTCGTCGTCGTCGTCGCAGTCGTCGTAGCAGGTAGTCAGTACGTGCGTGCATCCTCGATAAGAGACGTGCGTCTGCTGAATAATGCCGAGAATTCGGGGAAGAAGAAAATGAAGGTCGACGGCGGCAAAGAGTACGGAGGACGCGGAGTAGACGGAGTGAAAGTAAGAGGCGAATAATAAAACGACGGGGCTATAAAAAGGGAGAGGAAGAATGGATGAGGAGTCACGTGGCCGTCGAAGAAGCAGCCGGCGTCTCAATGAATCCCCTCGAGCGATCTCGTTAAAACGAATCCTGCGACACTGACATCGACACCGACATTGCCGACATCGTTCTCTTCTTCTTCATTGTCGTCGTCGTCGTCGTCGTCGTCGTCGTCGTCGTCGTCGTCGTGGTTTAGGCGATATCGAGTGGCAGTTATAGAAAGATCAGCTGCATTTTGATTGACGAAGACTTCGAAAGAGCGTTCGAAAAACCTTTGATGGAAAAACCGGCCGTGTTACGATGCGGTTTAATCGTCTTCCCAAATAATCGTGCCCCCTCTTTTCCTCCAATCGAACCCCACCTTCGTCTCTCCTTTTCTTCGCCTTTTTTTTTCTACAACCAGCGACCGGAATTCACCCACCCTCTGCCTCTATATTTACCGCCGTAATAAATTTCAAGTCAGATTTCAGGCGAGCACGGTGCGAGGAGGCCGACGTGAAATTCGCGCGCGGATTGCATTGCTCCTTTATCGAGGGCTGGTAAACAAGTTAAACCAGATTAGAAGCGCGCTGCCTCGTAACCGGTGTTTTCTGCGTCTGCGAGAGCTCGAGCTCTTGGCCCTCTCCCCGCGGCCATTCTTCTTTTTCATGGCGAGTGACGGAGGAGAAAAGATCGCGACGATAGAGTGAAAGGAGGAGGAGGAGGAGGGCAAACAGAAGTACAGAGAGCCAGAAGACATTGCGCTTCATCTTCTCGAGTGGGACTCTTAGTTTCTTTCCTCTCGCTCAGGCGACTTTTGGCCCTCGTGTAAACAACTCCGTGGACTGAACGTGTTATCCGGTCTGCGACGATGGATATTGTCTTTACCTATGAATCCCATTTCCGTTCTGGAAGCGTTTAATCAGACTTCTCTCTTCAAGAAACGTATCTACAAGTGGAATTTCTTCATTTCGTAAGATTGATCTTGTTCGCGGTAACGTGTATTCTAATAATGCGATTGCTCTTGAAACGATTCATCGTGTCTCGTAAATCTAATAAGAATTTTACTTAGAATAACAAAGGGGATTCGCGGGAAATAAGCAGACGTCTGACATCGATTTGTGCAAGCCGTAATTATCGTAACTACTACATTTAATTCCAATTATACGATATTGCGTGGCCGTAAAATTGCGATGTACAATTCGATAGGAAATTACGCGTTGAAAGTCACGAAAGCGTCCGTGCCGAGAGAAGCTAAACAAATTACATAGACGGATATAGGTGGAGGGTCCCGGTCAAAATTTTCTATCAGCCTTATACGCAAACGATTTTCCGAATAACGTTTCTGCGAAATTGCCCGATGAAACGCGCATTAGGATTAGCGTAGGCCAATTTGCAGTACCCTTCAAAATTGGAATATAAAAGCAGAAACGTTCATTGCCATAACAATGGTCTGCTGACACGCAACAATTTGCGTCGCGAGGGATCAGCATGCGGGATCGTCGCGTCGGCGTGCTTTCGTGTAATCAAATGGTGTATATCGAATACACGTGAATACGTCTACACGAATCGTCCGCGAGCTTGTAATTACGCAATACGTTAATAAGATTAATGCCACTGTCAGAACCTTGAAACATAGCACGTGGGTAAAATGGCGATGCGTCGACTGAGATGAAATGCGTAAATGTTAATTCTGTGACATTAAAAAGGAGTTGCACAGATCCATTACATCAAAAGTTAATAAATCTTATATAGATACTTAATACTTTTGAGATTCATGAATTTGACGTTGCACGCACACACACACGAAGCACTTTTAGCCAAAAAACAAAAGATATTTTAAATGAAAAAATAAAAAAAAATAAAAATGAAAAAATTGTTCACTTTTGGCATAGCTGATCAATCTAGTTCCTCCTTAAATTGAGTAACGCGATTGCATATTAAGAAGATGAATTAAAAGATTCGCGATATGCCCGAAAAAGAATATTGGCGATACGTTTTTCAAAGCATCCCGCATGCGTTCACGCTGCGATACATACGCGTGTATATATATTGCCGCGCATATTCGCCCGTATACGAACAATGCCTCGATTCAGGAACGTATTGCGCCGGTTGTGCCTTACGGCAACGGTTATATACGTTCGGTGAATGACGAGCATTCGAGCGAATGGTATCAATCAGACTGATTGGCCGGCCGGTATTTACATTTCTGCGAGCGAGCCTGCCGCGCTCGAGGCTCGAGAGGCCGCTTGCACCATCATCGGGAGATTTTGGGAGAGAATGCGGGATAGATACGACGTCGGTGCATAACCGTGTAAGCCCCCCCCCCCCCCTTTCTTCCCCCTTCGGTACATCTCTGCGATGATGCGGGGACCATTTCGATGTGAAGCTCGAATACTTGTCGTGCGTGTTATTCGATTCGTAGATGGGAATGTCGAATTGTTCCACATTTTGTCCTCATCGGCGCGTTTCTCTTGCGTCTATATCGAGAGTCACTGATAATCGATGCGCTTAGTAAAGAAGAAATAAATATACAGCAGAAATATACAGGCCCAAATATTACATTTAAAATTTAATTGTATGTTTAACAATTGTTTGTCGCTGTGTCGTACACTTTAAATTTCTTTTTGAAATTCTGATCAGCATTTAGCTCACTGAAAAATAATCTGGTTGTTGTAAAGTATTTTTACTTAAAACGACTATATCATAATTTCGAAAATTATCACCGACCTTCTTTTCGGTGAAAGAAGATTTCACAGTGCGGTCAAACGCCGCCACGTTACACTGCGAAAGAAGGCATTTAGCCTCCAATTAAAATCTCCACAGGCGAGAATGCTCTCCGACTTCGCGCTTGAGAGAGAGAAATACAACTGGCAATTATCGCGCTCGACTCTCGTCCGGCGCGATGCTCGACAACGCGGACACGTTTTATCTCGTGTCGGGTGGACAAGCCAGAGGCGGGACACGCGAGAGGAACGTTTACGATACTCGAGGCAACCGATGTACTTTCCGTTCTGAGAGTTAATTGCGCCCTCGCAAACTTCACACGCGATAGGCGTCCGGTACATCGGCTTCTGCAAGCCTCAGAGACGTACGCGCGCCTTTAAAGATTTGCGAGCGCGCTTCTTCATCGAGATCGCGATACCAGCTGACTCGATGTCTCCTCGAACGTGCGTCGAGTTACAAGGATGTTCAGTCGAGCAGGGTAAGTCGCACAATTTCGACGATGCGGCGTCGTGTCGATGGGGCTCGAGCTCTCTTTCACCGGCTCAGGCTAATTAATAACCACGAGTAACAAGGAGCAGATGGAGTGGTAGAAATTTGGGAACCAGACCCCCGGTCCACGCTTGGTCGACCGGCTTGGTCGACTCGGCTCCGCTTCGCTCTACTCGGCTGGCAGCAATACACACGCATACACCCACGCGTGCTACCCATTATTGTGCACGTGTGGTCCGGATGGTCGCGTGCATGCTATTAGCGAAAAGGAGTGTCTCGAACCTTACCAGTCCCCGCCGCGAAACAACTGTCCCTCCTTTTATCTCTCATTTTCCATCTTTTCGTATCCCTGAACGAAGGAGATGAATAGGCTTCCGCTGGATTTCGTTAGGGATCCGAAGAAACACTTCCGGTAGGTGAGACACTACCAGACGTGTCAGATGAACGTTTAAAGGCAGCTCATTAGCAGCGAAAATAAAATCGATCATTCTAGTAACGTTTATATCAACGCTTTTTATGTACTGTCATTTATATCTTAATTATTTTGTCAATTACCATCATTATTTTAGAGAGAAAGAGAGAGAGAGAGAGATTTAATCATAGATAAAAAATTATTCAAGGTAAAAGAATGATTGGTCAATATTATTCCTGTCATAGGCAGACTGTATATTAGCAGCGTTTCTATGCGTGGTCGCGTGCGCAATAATTACTTTTCGGTACGCGTCGACATGGCTCAAAAAGCAACATTTGCACGCGACGCGGTTCGATGCGTCGCGCGTGCATATACGTTCCGCTTGAGAGTAAAAAACACACGCCTCCCTCCTTCCCCATTCGCATACACACACGTACAAGCTTCGAGAATCGTGTGCGACAATGGCTTCCTGTTCCAACCCTGCGGGGCGTCCAGCTATCTGTCTGGACTACCATCGCGTGAATGAATCATCCTCCGACCACATTGTATCTTCTTTCCAGCTTTCTGTCAGAACCGCTGACATCTTGATCCTTCGTCATTTTGCCCCCGTAACTTTACGGTTGACTTTTTGAAAAATGATATGTCTCAACCTTGTGCGCGAGCGCGTTTCAGATATACATGCGTCTTCAACAATTTTATCGGAATATAATTATCGTGACTGATTGTTGTCACATATAAACATTGTTGCACTACATTTTCCAATGTCATTATATGTTTTGTGTCGGCTACGACACAAAAACTTTGACATTCCGTGATATACGACGATCTTAAAGCCCGTTTTCTCACGGATTCTCACGCGGCTCCGATAATCCGAGGAAAGTAGCGTAGTCAGCAATACGGCCACCATTCTCGATGTCATTTTTTTTTCTTAAGCCACCCCGTGATTCGGTCGTAGACTGGGATCGCGAGAGCTGAGTTTCGGCTTGAGCTACGGCAAACGAGGTATTTCAGGCCGCGGAACATCGTGGCGTAGGCCGGTCGTAGTTGGCGGATGTATACGTAATAACCTTACGCTGCGCTTTTTTACGATGCTTATCAAATGCAAATCCTACTTTATTGCGATTGGTATTCTTATTAGAGACGCCTTCTTTCTCGCCCGACTCCGACCGAGATCTTTCCATTCTCGGTCCTTCTCCTCCTTCCTTCTTCTTCTTCTTCCCGCTCGCTCTTTCCATGTGGCGTAAGAAGATTTCCGTTCGACCATATCGTATAACAACGCGTATAAACGCGAACGACCATCTTTTAACTTCCCATTTGGATTAGGAGTTCGTGATTACGGATTGTGTTATTTTTCGCGTTTGTTGTTTTCCGCTCACCGGAAAGCACTTTAGCGTAGATTCTCGAGAGACGAGCGCGGAAGATGTTACAGTGACGTCAAACTTTTTCCATACCGAGACAAATGTTGCCTCGCCACTCGGGTTTCCGACAACCGTTTTTCCGTTTTCGAAGAGACTAGGATGATTTTATGTCAGGCAAAAAATATCACGCGTGGAATTCGTCTCGTTCCCACAAAACGGCGCGCGGTTTTTATTACACGCGTGACTCGGATTTGATCCGAGTATTTTGATTACGTTGTATTTTATGCAACGCTAGCTAGCATTACATTATATCTCAGGCGTTATCTTTTCGGTATATCTTATACAACACGAGTACGTGTATTCTATGACGCAGAAATTTTTTAATGTCGGAATTTTTATTTGCAAATTTTATATGCATATAAATTATGTAACAAATATTTTTCTATGATTAAAAGTAGTGACAATTAAAACAATCCGAGTTGATTAATCGCAAAGAAAACCATACATACGTTCTTTTACCTCAAGTCAATTTTAATTATCGATTCAAATTAATCAGCATACGCTTTTATAATCCGGTTACGCGATTGATCGGCGGTGAGCAATAATAACTTACGAGAGAGCCGTTTCTTTTTTTCTTTCGCTTTCTCTCTCTCTCTCTCTCTATCCCAATAGCCGCGCGCGCGGATTTGCTTCATAGAGGCAGACGCTTTTTGGGAGCTGCATCCGGTTGGAATTTCAGCCGGCACCTCCTTCCACCATAGAGGAGGGCGTCGGATCGAGGGACAGAGGGGTTGTTTTCGTGCAAAGGCACGACGTATCTGTGGCGTGCGGGCTGTTCGGTATCAAACCCGGCGTGCCTAGAATTCTCGCTGTAATTGCATCGCTCGGCGCCCACGCCAAAACGATTGCATTTTCGAACCGCGTCATGGCATAAATAGTAAAAACCTATGTTATCATCCCCCCCTTCGCCCCCCTTCAACTTGCATGAGCGTGTCCGTAACAGGAGGGAGGATCACCTCGTGCCTTGTCCGTCGTTTTATGCGCTATCCATCGCCGCGTGACGTTGATTTTCGAAAATCGTTCCGCTCGTTTTCACGTGAAAGCGTCGACGTTTTCACTCGGGGGGGCCCCGGTGTTGCATTCGTGCGCGGCATGTTAAACGGAATTGTAAATTTCAGCGCGCTCACTTTCGGTCCGGCGATAATTAACGCATTGTGGTCAGTAAGGGCGCGTACCGTATTTGCTGCTGCGGCCGTGATTACGTGGACTGTGCAAACTGCAAGGCTCTAATTACGTTTTAAAGCGTAATCTAAACTGAAACGCATCGGTTAGCACGTAGGTGTAAATTAGGAAACCGACCGGCGTCAGCACGAAACTTCATCGTCATTGTCGACTTTAATAATGTACGATTCATTAAAACTTTGACAAATAATAAAATTCCGGAATAATATTGTTAAGAATTATTTTCACAATTTTAGTATTAATGTCATTTCGCACAACGTATGAGAAAAATATGTCACATAATTAAAAAAAAACATGTTGAATTTCTTATAATAATTTATGTGTCTAAATAAAGAACCAAATTTTTTATTAATTTATTTATATAATAGTTTGCTGATAAGCGCCGTAACTTTTGAGAAAACAAGAGATTATTCAATGCAGATTTACAATAGAATGTAGCAATGGTAATGAAGGCGCATCTCGCGTTACAAACGTACGGAACAAGTCTGCTCGCATGCTCTGTCGGCGTTTCGTACATTCCTCAAACGGACAAATGTGCGCGGACACGTGTTCATCCGAAACGGAACGCAACGTGAGATCCAGGGTGGAATCAAGGGTAGAACGAGGAATCTCGAATTACTAGATAACTATGGGGGAAGAGAACTGATCGTTGGTAGGGCGATGACTCGAGGTGTTGATACGTTACCGCGATTTCATCGAACAAAGGCGTCAAACCGCATGAAACTTGACACCATCGACTGGGAAACTAAGGTTTTCCCGATCGAACACGATCAAAATTTATGACGGAAGATCGTGATATAAAAAAAAAATTACCCGCGTGTGTGGAGTTTATTATTTTTATAGATTTTGAGAATGTGTTGAATTTTTCATACAAGTATAATTTTTCAAAGTTTTACCATCGCAATGATTCAGAAGAAATGTACAGATAATAAATATTTGTTTTATTCGTAAAATTTCCAAGAACCACAGTAATCGATGAATGGGATGTTGCTATTTAGCAGGCAAAGCTAATCTTTCTGGATGGGTCGCGATCCTGAGAACGCCCTCCGTCAAGAAGAACTGACACAAAAGAGGGAAGGGAAAAAAAGTTCGCGCGTGCGATGCGAGAAAATGCGCTGGCCGCCGTCTTTATCTCGGAGAAGGTATCGAGACGGAGAACCGGCGTCTTAAAAGTCTTTCGTTAGTTTCTCCGCCCACGAAACGAGGATAATCCGAGATCCTCTTTCTGTATATAGCAGAATATCCTCGCGGCTTCAGAAAACTTTAATGCTCGATGGTCCGACAATTTTCTTCTCAATCGACGACGTCACAGTCAGCTTGACAGGCGGTAAGCCATAGAAGGTATCCTTTCCAATCTTCTTTCTGCCGCGCTTCCTGATAGATTTATATGCCCGAAATATACCAAAGCCATGAATAAAATATCTCTTGTCCCAACGACATTTTTATATCGTCAGCTGTCGTAGAGCAAACTTTATTCGACAGCCATCGCGAAAAGAGAATACGCTTTCAAATATGATATCAATTCCACTGACATCCATTTATATTATTCATTGAAATTTTGCTTATTTTAAATACATCTATATGTCTATTTTAATGATAGCTATTATTTTTTTTTTTTACAGCAAAGAAAATTATTTTGTCACACTTTATTTAATAATTTATATACATTTACGGTTCCGATAACGGATCAGATTTTTACGTTTTAATCGATGACTCCAATAGAGTTTATGATCGAATGCATGGATAAAAGAAATTGGTGCTATGCCGATATCACGGTAGGCTCTCCTGTACGCAATTGCATCCGCGCTCGACCATGCGCGGACGAAGGTTCGCGAGTGGTTGGTTAGTCCGATGTAAGGCAAGAGACGGATATTGCGTCGACTCAGGCCGACGATGTTACGCACGGGAGCTCATACGCCGGCAATAAAAACGCCGTGCACAGGGAAAAGAAAAATACAATGGAAACGCAATGGGCTCTAGTGAATGACTGAAAGAGAGAGGAAGAAATGGAGTGCCTTGCTCCCCGGCGTTGCTACAATTGGCGGTGGTGGTGTTCCAGCCGCCGCGATGCAATCTCATTCGCGCTCTCTCGCATGAGCGCGCAGAAGAAAGCGCGCTCCAAGCTGGACTCCTCTTGCTTCCCTTCACCTCCTCTTTTTCCACCACCTTCGATCTGCTCTCTCTCTCTCCCCATCTCCCTCTCTCTATTCCATCTCCTACATCATCCGACTCTGGTATCGTGCTGCTGTTACGCTCTCTCTCTCTCTTTCTTACCAATGGTTTGAAATCCGAAATTTCAACGAGATCTCCAATTCGAAGAGGCTTATTAGAATTTCAAATTTCCATCCGTCAGCAGTTAATATAAATATATTTATGTCCATGTATAAGAGAACAGGATAAACTACAACTCGATTAATTGTCGAATCAGCATATGAATAGAATTTCAGAAATACGGGCGTCCGAACGATTCTGTTTAATGTTCTCTTTCAAAAAGCCTTCTCGCGATGCATGTAATGCGTTTCGCTTCGCCTCTTTATCATCCTGCTTATGCCGGACGAAGGTGTTTTTCTGCTCGTTGCTCGCTTCCCCTCCACCTTCATCTTTGCTAAATGTATGCGACCAGCTCGCGAACAGGTGGGTGTCGACGAACGCTTTCTCAGATAAGCCTCGCAAAAAAATCTGAGGAGAAAATGATTCGATTGGTAGAGTCGAAAGGCCGATAAGGTGTCGTCACCTTCATCTCGAACACAATATCGCGTTTCTATCTGATAATTTCCCATATATTGACTCATTACAAGCTTCGGCAAACAGATGGGCGTTGCAAGACGGAGATCGGGATAAAATAGCTACGGAGAGACGATATTTCTTCATGAAATCGTCGATCAAGCGTGCCGTGGCAACAACGACGATCGAGCCGCGATGAATGGAGAGAAATCGCGGAGCATAGATAAGCAGCCGTCACTTACAGCTCGTTCATGCTACTCGTATGAACACCGAGTCTGGCCGTGAATGTTACGGTATGTCAAGGGGGGCTCCCGTGTCGTTTACACGGTCGGCAGTAAATTTAGATCAGCGACACTTGACGTTAACCCTCAAAGCGCCTCGCTCGCAGGAGGATTCATCCGTTCCGGCGTACTTTTTTCTAGGCATAATTTTAGGCTGGCCAAGTAGTTCGCGTCGTTTTCCGCCACCGCTCCGTTAATCATTTCAGGCAAATGGTGCCTCGAAAACACGAAGACGCCGCTTCGTCTGGCGGAGGAGGAGCTGCGCAGAATGAAGGGGGTTGGGAGGAGGAGGGGAGGGGGGGGGGCGAGATAATTGGCAAGCGGAACGGGGACGAACTCTCTCTGGAAGCGATATTCGCTAATCCGACAGCGGACAATTATCCGGTCCGTCAGAGCACGACTCACGGACAGCAGACGAGCGTGCAAACTTGTGAGAAAGGGCCGACGGGGCGGCTTAAATTTAGCAGCTCCCTTTAGTGACGCGCCGCAGGAGCATCCGAGTGTGCAAACGTTATGGCGTTACGGCGTTGATGCGACGTCACCGATCGTAAAGTGACTCTGTCGGGTTATCAGGCAGATTAAAGAACGGGCTTCGTTATGCGAATCGCGTCCGCGCTTATAAAACTCACGATAAGCAATTGAAACTAACATGAAACGAATTTCATTTTATTTGCTCGTAAAAAATAATGAATCATGTTTGATGTGCCTTTTGAAAATCGCCGCTTGCTTATATCTATAAATTACAAAGATGCCTTTTATAAGGCTTAATAAGATCGTTGGAGAAATGAGGCTAATAATTTTATTATCGTACCATTCGTATCACGCAGGCAAGAGTTAATGAATGTCCTTAACAAATATCTGTTTTACCATGGTCGTTAGCGGAAGCGTTGTTTGCAGAAGGTAATGAGGCTTAAAGAGGCGAGTCGGAAAGAGAGAGATAGAAACCAACACGAAATTCAACGAAACCGTGCCACGAACATATGAGCATTCCGTTTATAGACGTCATCGCCTGCGCGCGTTTCTAGAAAATCGCTGATATTCGAGAGACGCGTAGTAGAAACTCCAACACAGTCGCGAAACCGCTTCAGACGTAAGCACTACTTGAGAAAGTTTTCTGATTAAGGAATTAATTACGAGGAGGAGGGAGATACTCGGTTGAGATGGCCAGATTAGAACGACCCGTTCCTCATATCGACTAAAAGATTGCCTTGATTCGGTCGGAGATGAATCTCTTGATTTTTGATCCGTCTCTCGCCTTCTCTCAAATCTTGATTGTAATTTTGAATCGAGACCGTCTGCCATGAGCAATCGAAACTTTCCGACTTGAGAATTTTTTCGCATGCTTCTCTATTTTTTTTTTCTTCCTTTCTCTTCGGCGCGGAGACGAGTTTTTTACTAACTGAAACGACGCTAGTAGTAAGACGAAAAGCGGAGAGCAATGAGAGGAAGATGGTACGTCAGTTCAATGTCTTCATGGTAACTAGTCCTTAATGAAGCAAACTTTTATTTTACTTTCGAGTTCTCCGGCAAAACTCCGTCTCATTCGGTTATATTCGCCGCGACAAAGTTTTCGCGCGTATATGCAAATGCGTCGGCTACAAATTATTTGTATTGAACATCGCTGTGGCAACACTTCGACATTCCGACTGAAAACAAACTCGGCTAATGGCTTGATATCGTTCGAGTTTAATTAATTGCGCAAAATAAATTTTGAATCCAATAGTCGATAAATTAATTGCAGTTAATCGGATTCACATAAATTGAAAAAAAAAGAATTGAAAAAGGAAATATGATTCTCTGTTTATTTATTATCGTTCAGGAGAAATTGCGGCGTGTCGCGTACCGCCTCGAGATTGCATCTTACACGATCGAGCTGTATTAAGTGAATCAAGATGCTGCTCCATCGATCTTGCATCGATCGTTTGACAGATAAACGGATGAACAGATGATCATGGTTAGACACACGATCAATTAGTCTCGGAAGATGTTCGATAAGCGATGTTAGCTACGGCATGCGCATCGTGATCGACCGCAACCACAACACAGCGGGTCCCCGCGATCGATGAACGCATATGAACAAAGAAGACCGGCCGGTATATGCTTATGAAACTGACAAGATCAAGAAGCTAGCTCGATATATCACTTTGACCGTGTATAAGAATAAAAATGAGGCGCATAGTGAGACGTCACATGTCAGTTTAAAGCGCAACGCGACGATGACAGTCTCCGATACACCGACGTGAATCCCTGACGAAGTTACTTTGAACGCCATCCATCTCTCTCCACCACAGGCTGTCTTACTACCTAATTAATCCTTCGGCTCAATTAACTTCTCAACACGGCCCGGCACCGACCGGCGATCATCATAGTAACGTCCGGCCCACGTAGTTTACTAAACGTCGCTTTTTCGTGCCTATTAATTAAAGCGCGCGTGCAGACCGAGGGTGCAGGTGGCATCGTTTTTCCCTCATCGTTACGAAACGAGGGAAATATTTTCTTCCCCTCGTCACTTTCCCGTACAACCGGCGCGAGGATATATATTTAGAGTGGACCCATCACTCAATCTCCTCCCCCTCCTTCCTCCCTGCCCGTCGTTTTCCTTCTTTCATTCGCGTCCTCCCTTCGCTTTCGCGTTCTCTATATCTATCAGTACGGCACCTAGAAAGAGTCTACTTTCGCCTTGTTAGTAAAGTAAATAACGTGGTATAAGGCCCGGCCCGGTATAGTGCATCTGCTTCTCACGACGCTAACAAAAGCGACGCGTCAGAAGCGGAAAGAGAGTACGGGAGGGACGAGGGTAAGGACCGAGCCGGCCAATCGTAACGTCAGGTTGCAGGCTGCATCGGTCAGACAATTAGGCGACGATCTAAGCTCATGCCCGTTTGGATCCTAAACAAATAGGCTTACGATGATCCGTAATGGGATGACGGCGTGTCACACTGGCGTCCTACTCCTATAAATCCGTTTACGATGTATACCCTCTGGTACGCGAGGGAGAAAGGGTACGAGCGAAGCGTAGGTCTTAGAAACAGGGAACGGAGGCTAGAACAATCTTCGCTGCGGGGTGCAATGAAATTTTCTTTTCTACGAATTCTGCCGTGTGGGAAAAAATAGTGACTCTTGTTATTTACTTGTACATAAAAATCAAAATTTATTACTTCTTATGCGAAATAAAAATATATAATCAATATATATTTAATTAATTTAAAATCTCTTTCTCTCTCTCTCTTTAATCTGACAGCAATGACTCTAGATTATTTGTATTACGAGAAATTCTAGAAGCATATATATTTCATAATGAGATGACGACGTAGCGTAACGTAGAAATCTCTGTAAGCTGTACATTCACACTTTGGAGAGGCAAGATCGTTGACTCACGGAAAACCGGGTTAACGAATCTAACCTGATTCCCGCACCGAGAGAACGGATGCAATAGTCAGGACTGGTAGTGGCAGCTTCCCTCTTCCGGGTATGAAACTAGCTTTCATTTCAGCTCTCGCTCGCACTATTTCTCCGCTCCGGCAGACTCTTCCCTTCCCCCCTCCCCTCCCCCATCCCTATTTACGGCTCTCGCCGTCAGTTGGCTTATGTCACTCGGGATTAGCGTTGTTTGGACAGAGGAAATTAACTACTATACCCCGGTCGTGCCATCTGCGTGGGCGTGCGCGACATTGTGTCGCGGGCATTCCCCTTAAGATTTCGAGGCAATGTAATTCAGTGTCGAAACCGATCCTGGGGGGATCGTCCATCGGCGGTGACATCGCCATTTCCGTGATTAGACGCAACCCCCAGAATCGATATATTTGATTGCGTTCTTATGATGCTTTTTCGGAATTGATGCAAGCGACTGTAACTTGCGAGATTTCATCTCACGCAAAAGTAGAGAATATCGTGAGAACAATGGAATTTATAAAAAGAGCATGGAATAGTTGATTGCTTTCTCGCGTTTTACTTATCTGCCGCATTATCTTTTAGGATCTGATTCTTTTCTTTCGAAAGATTCCCATATAATTATTCACACAGCGATCGAAACGTGCTATTAAGAGCACTAAATAACGCGTAATCTTCGATCAATTAGCACTGATCTGGGAATTTACGTTCGCTGGCGGTAGAAGCTGGGAAGCCTATCCGGTCGTAAATAATATTCGCGTGCACACACCATGTGCGCGATGGTTACTTTTGTAAATAAAAAATATTATTGCCGTGAAACGAGACTATCGCGTAGTAATGAAAAATAATAGTAATATGGATAACAACATTTTTTCAATTACCTTTGAAAAAAATATATTAAACGTGTAATTACAAGATAATCTTTATGTTATCTTATATTATATTAAAAAATATGACTTATTATAATTTTATGAAGGAGTGCTTATTACATGAAACTTGCATTAGGGGCGGAGTTAAAATGCCAGAGTGAATGCGATCAATTAATCGCTGGTTCTCGCGACTGCATTTAAAGATCTCGATACGACATAAATGAAAATTGTGTTTATCTCGCCGATCGATTCTGTAGATAAAGATTGTATTGCTTTCGTTACTGGACCAACGGCGACGACAGCGGTAATCCCGCTGACTCGATTATCATCGAGCACGCAAGTAGGTGCCGGAGGAATCTCGAGAAAGAAGAAGGAGCGAAGAAACAGGAGCAAGAAACAAGCTATGATGACGAAGAGACTATGGCGACGACGACGGAGAAACCGCAGGTCGAGGCCGCAGTGCCCCAGGTAAGATTTTCGCACCCGGCGGTAAGCTCGTTAGCGAGAGATTGCGATCAATGACCGAAGATGAACGCGTTCGCACGGCGCAACAGGAAAGAAGCGCAGAGCGGAAGAGAGAGAGAGAGAGAGAGAGACGAAGAAGGAGAGAAAATTGAATGGAGAGAGAAACGGAGGGAAGGAGAAAGAGAGACAGAGATGGAGAGAAAAACGGTAGGGTAAGAAACGAGGAAGGAGGTTGCTTTGCAAGCGTTACCTGCCAGTATTCCGGGTTGCTCGTTAGTGCCAGCCTCTCGCGTCGCGATCTCCTACTCTCTTTCTCTCTCCCAGCTCTTTCCCCCTTCCTCCTTTCTCTGCCCTCTCTTAATACGTGTTATTCGATACCACCGTAGGTGGTTACGGCGGTAATTGCGTTCACACTTAACCACCTCGTCGGGCGCGGGATAACGATTGGTCGGACACCGCGTGCATCGAATTTGATGTCGTTTTTTGCAACCACATAATGCAGGAGTAAACATATCAATATTGGCGGCGGGAGTTTCTTGAAACTGCCAATCTCGGGATGCAATCACTCTCGAGACGGCTATGCATTTTCAATTTTTCAACAGACTTCGTTTGTATAAACATATTTTTGAATATGACAGATCGTTATATTTTCTTTCAAATCTATAGTTAATCTATAGTTAATAGATGCAACCATAAAATGAAAGTCATATATCTACGAAGTAAAAAATCTTTATCATTCTCGAGTGTGATTGCACTACCCGTGTCCATCGTATAATCGCATTTACTATTATAGTAATCATTTACTGGTGATACTATAGTTGAGAAAGTTTCGAGGTAAAGTAAAATTTGTGTGTCATTTGTGATGTGACACAAACTTTTCAACGTTTATACGAGCAGAGTAATTCCCCGGTAAAGGATCAATTCCATCGCGTTCCTCATATGGACGACGCATCACAAATGCAATTTACAAAGTTTTAACTGGAAAATTGCAACTTTTCACAGCTTTATTATCTACCTATCTAGCTGCACATGCGTATGCATGTGTCATGAATACCTAATTTAATGAGTATGCCGAAAATATCAGGAAAATTTTTAAAACATGCAGTGAGAGAGTCTCCCTCTTTCCGTGAATATTACACTCTTATAAATTAAATCAACAGTTTAACTTTTTAGATCACCAGAAAATACATTTAAATAGTTAAAAACATGGAAAACTGTGCTGTAAAAACTTGATTATTACTCGCTTATCAAAAACGTTCGCACAGCCACGTCGCTGGAAACACACACACCAGCTGATCCCCATAAAGGTACGCTAAACGCTATAAAAGCAATATCGGAAATTTTTTTGCGCGATGCGTTTTAAAATATAACAGTTTTAGCGTTAATTACGCTCAAATGGCCGGCACAGAGAAAAATTATAAAGAGCATTCGGGCGTATCTCGCGGCGCGGCATTAAAAACGCGCGCATGGAAGTAACGATATCGTTGTGTTCGTGGCGAGCCGTAGAGTGGAAGATAATCGCCGGGCGAGAGTTTTTTTTTTTTTACCGGTTTTATTTCCGACGCTTCGAATGTGGAGCAGCTCATCGCGCCCATCGCGCCGGTATATCTCTGCGCACAACGGAAACTTCGTCGGGTTGCCTTTCCCCTCCTCCACACTCGTCAGCGGGGCAGCTATTCCACGGGGCCGGCCCATCGTGTGCCCGGTTTTCATCGTCTGGTCGTGTGTATCGCGAAACCATAAATAAAATATACACGGACGCGCGTATATATCCCGTCGCTCGCTCGGGGCAGAGTGGAAGAGGCGTAAGGGTCGTTTTGCCAAACGGCGCCAGATAGATTCACGATGGTATGTGGGGTCGAAGCGAAATAATATTGCAAATTCAATTCGGCCGCATAGGACCCCCTCCGGCCTCTGAAGATCTATGCAAATAGAGCGCCCCGTGCGCCGACAGGGAAAAACAAGTAGGAGCGGCTTTGGCGTTTCCGGAGAGCTACTAGTCCAATGCAAATACTTTTTCAAAGTGCGCATAACTCGAGGGCGGAACGCTCGCGATTTTATCGCATAAGCGGAACGGAAAATAGAGAAACGATTCAGCTCCTATGCAGGAGTTCTCTAAACTTTTTTGGCGAGTGAGAGGGGAGGGGGAGGGAGGGGTAATCCGAAATTTTATATAAAATTTAAATCTAAAATATCTATAATATTTTCTACTGCGAAAAAAGTATCTGAAAGTAATCTATGTTTACAGCTTATAACAATCTTATCAATGTACTGTGAATGAAACAATCGAATCTCTTTCTCTCTATTGCTCATCGCAGAGACAGGAGATAAGCGCGCTTATCGCGAATCAATAAAGCTGAACTTTGTGCTCTTCGTCCGCACGAACGAGTATTTGGCTTTACGCGCTCTGACTTCATTCAGATTGCCCGGTTCTTTCGAACCCACTCTGTATACAGCTTATTTCAAGCTACGAGTACCCTTCACGACTCCAGAAGTATCTACATAATCCAATATATGCTGATGTCGAGCTGGTTGGGGGTCGAAGGTCCACGCGCGCCGTTTGTTAGACCATTCTCGGACCTAACTGATTCAAACCCCTATTTTTATTATGTCTATGGGGAAATCTAGCCCCACGATTTCGCCTACGAGGCACAGGCCATCTGGCAAGTAATGCTGGCTATGCAGGTAATCCGGTAAACATCGGCGGTTGAGCCCCAATTAGCGTCTGTTTACCTTTGCGTCTTCTTTTGTTCGTCGCAAACTTCTTTCTTTCTTCTACTACCTTCATTTTCAATTAAAACTCGCGAAGAACTGTTTGATCGACGGCTTGCAAGTCCGGCCGATGATTGCTTTTACGGGATGCGAGCAATTGAGTCAGGTGGAAATGTAAATCTCTGAGGAATAAAGATCCGCTACGAAGTAGCGTTTCTTCGCTTTATATCTGATAAGAAGCAAATGATTAAAGATGATCTATCGCGAATACTCGATCTCATGCGTATCGAGGTTAGTGTCGAGATCGTGAAACGTAAATTCCGGAGACATTGAAAAGTATTAACTGGGACTGACGCCATTACTTCAAACTTTTGTTGCGCTTTCTACACAAATTTTCTCTTCTTCTCCCCGCGTTCCTTTCTTGCGTTTAATTAAAACTCGTAAAGAATCGTTTGCACCGACAATGAACGTCCATCCTAGGCGCCTCTATTCATCGCCGAACAACAAGTCGGAAAATTTTAAAGAAAAATTTGCAGACTGATGAAAGCACGGCCAACTCGAAGGCGAAGAAATATATTTAATGGTCAGACAGCGAAAGATACTGTTATTCGGAAACACTTTACGGAGTCTGGTTATAATTTACGTTGTCGTAACATTGAGCAAAAATAATGTGGCGCATTAAAAATGTGGCACAATTATTTTCGAATTATTCAAGCTTTCTATTTCGCTCTATGCTGGTTGCGCTCTCACTTTATTTCTTCTTAAACGTTTTTAAACGTTCTTTCCTATTTCCTCAACGACATACGAGGATCAATTGTTGGCAACGTTTGCATTCTATCTTGCATGTACCGTGAGTTTCAGGTAAGAAAGGAATTTGAATGTAAATGCTTTGGTCGCCTTGGTTGCATGTTTTCCTAGAGTAAACTGATGGGACATGCAACGTCGAATGCAAATGACGTTGGCGGTCATTGCAGATTGCCACGGAAATATATACAGCCGGTACAAAGTAAGAACAAAAAAAAAAAGAGGAAAGAAGAAAAGTAACGAGTGCGACGATATACGAACGCATACACACATAGAAGCTCGAGCACGATTATAATAAATTGCTCTGATCGGCGCGTGGATAAGAGCGCAAGGGGAATGATCGTCAGAATTGTAACCTTTAAGCTCGAGCGAGCCTTCCAAGAAGCGCACCGCCGTGATCTAATACTCGCATGGGCGTAAAATGGCAAACAAAAGGAGGTCGTCTTTTAAGAATGTCAAGATACGCCGCGCTGTGTCTTAGCAAAGTCCAATTTACCCTATCGCGATTACGCGTCTTTGCACGGTTAAACGAGAAACAAAGATAAATGTATGCCATCTCTATCCAATGACAAAATGCGAGTAAAATTATAGTCTTATTGGAGAAAAGATAAAAATTCTTTAGGCATCAAATTATTATTATGTTGTATAAATTTTTTTTTGCCTTTGCAAAGAAACAATCTAATCAATTCACATTTAATCGTCTTAAAAACATTCAGAAAGAAAGAGAAAAAGAGAGAGAGAGAGAGAGAGAAAATATTTTCCCTGTGCATGTATGCAAGAACGACAACGAGTATCATCGATTCAACGAGATCGAAGCGTGTGGATGGTGGTCGGCGATCGAGTAATTCGAGGAACGAAAACCTCGAAGCAATTCCGCGTCATCGGAAAGTCCGGTCGATGTTTCAGGGCAATTCCGTGGCTGGTAACGGCTTATCACCGGGTGGCACGGCAGCCAACAGCTCCCAACACGAGGGCTGGTCTCTTCCTATAGAAGCCTTCCAGGAGGGTTTGCGCCCGCTCCACTTTCCTCGCCATCGATCTCCTCGCCACCCTCTCCCGTTTCCCATCCCCATCTTCGCCCACCTTTCTCGATCTCCCTCCACGCAGCTTGGCTGCTTGAATTCCTCGTGCCGAGAACGATCGATAATGGATCCGACCATAGCTTTCCAGTCCATTCTATACGCATCATTTGACACCCGGCAGACGTAAGAAAAGCGAGGAACCGCGACGCGGCTGGCGAGAGAGATCGAAGGTAATGCGAGAAAGCGAGAAGTGGAATTCAATAGATAGAAATCACTGCCATTGTCGAGATGGTATATGACGCGACGGAATTGTGGAAAATGAGACGATCCTGAGGGCGAGAAAGAAAAATTATATCGAGACCCGAATCCCATAAGATCCGCGACGAGAGAAGAGCGTATCGGCGCTCGGCGCGTTTCCTCTCCTTCCCTTTGCGCTTTCTTCTCCGAAGGGTCAAGCTCATCCCTTTCGTTCTTGAACGGCGGCGATCATGATGCGCCCTGACAGCGGCCAAATCCTCGCGAAAATACCTTCGTTCATACTCATTTCCTGTTTTCCTGTTCAGCCTCGCCACCGTACTGTAATCCTATCCATACAAGTCCAAGGCCGCTGATAGCCCTGCGGCTTCTCCCGCAGGATGCTCTCAGCCTTGGCATTGTCGATCGAGCATTTCTGCAACTCCCCGCGGTCCTTCATCACCTTCCACGACCCTAAGATGCTCGATTTATAAGAGATCCTTCCCAAAGCGCGCGCGATTTTTCCAGTCGGCCGGGGATAAATTCCTTGATCTCGCGTTCTCGCTTTTAGATGGAACCACTTTCACGATCGCTCTTTGGTATTGTTCGCGCGTAAGCGACCGCGTTGTAATGCGTTCCGTAAGAGATGAGAAATGTGTGTTCTTATATATAGTGCCACTGTTGGCAAAAGAAGAATGATCGTGGGTTTTAAAATTTTCCAATGAAATTTCAAATAAAATAAAATATTAAAATAATTATTCGTAGTCTTGCAGTTCTTCTCGATTTTTTGGATAGAATCAACTTTCTCTTTTTTTATTGTGTGGCCACGTAATTTAGATGGAACCGATATCGCAAGAGAATCAATTCTAAATTAATTTCAAGTTATAATATTTAAGAATGTTGAAGAAATAAATAATATATTAATTTAAAAATATTGAAAATTATTTGCATCCTAAAAAATACAAAAATCTCGACATATGCAAAGAGAGAGAGCGAGAGAAAGAATCTCCAAATAACCTCTTTTGAATTTATCTCAACCGTAAGCCGTTAGTGCGCGCCGCTCCTCTTCGACTTGGTCTTGCCCCAATAAGAGGTCATGTCCCCAGTTATGCTGGTTGGCGGAAGCAATTCCACCTTTCTTTCTTTTCCCTAACAAGCTCAGAAACGGATGTACACTGTGGATGCGAAACGTGCAGCTCGAGTTTTCGAGACGGCCGAGGCGAGATTATAATTATGCAAATGCCCTGTTGCGGGGTAGAAGAGAGCGAGCAACAGATGTCCGGAACGACGACTCCTCCTGGAAGGAGCACCGCGGTACTGTTCGTACGATAGAATATAAGGTGGGGTCTGAAATGAAGCATGGCCCAGGAACGTCTTGTATTTCCAGCCCGTGGCTTTCAAGCGTCGTATCGCGCCGAAGAGGTTGCTGAATTCTTTCATTCTCTCGCAACGCCGACAGGTGCCGCAGATTGTGCGTCGCAACCGACCGCGGCACACCTGTGTTTCTTTTTATGAAATTCGCCGAAGAAGAGACGCTACGAATTGTTCCTCGTAAAGCTTCCTCCCTCATCGCCGTCGCTAAATCGGAATCCTTGTTTGAAAATAACCGATATCTCTCTCTCTCTCTCTCGGTGTTTCGCTATGATTCAAGAGAATCTACAGAGTGCACTATTTTTTACGATGAAATTTTTTCTCCCGACGCATTCCATCAAAATCCTTTGTCTTTAAATAATATTTTTTTTTTTTTTTTGGCTTTTTTGCTCTGTCTAAACTATCGATTTTTAAAGAGATGTTCTAGGATTTATCGCGTCTATTATTTCTGAGGGAAACATTTATATCGTGTGGAACTAGATTTAATCTCTTCTGTAAGCATGGGAGTTACTACATAAACACGGGGCCTAATTGAAAGTTACGAGCGTTGCCACGAGCCTGCATGAAGCCATTCGTGGCATTTCTGGTTGTCTCGCTTATAAATCATTCCATCTTCCTCATGATCCTACGCGTAATATAGAAGAGACAGGTCTCCCTCGATCGCGCGTATCCAGCATCGCGTCCTTCTCTCGTCGCTGCTTTCTCTCGTTGCCTACCTCCTTCCTCGTTCGCGCGAGCGAGCTTTTTATTTCCCGGCAAGCCAAGGAAGCCAAGAGGAAGAGATTCTTATTGTGCACCACGGACTTGGACGAAGAATTCTTATTACAGGGTGACTTTCTCCTCGCGCCCGAAGAAATCTCATTACCTCGTGCGAGGATAGAATTGCGTTGACGAAAAGTTCGAAAGGAGGTGTTAAGACTCGCGCCCGCGCGCAGAAAGGAAATCGAACGAGACAAAGTCCATCCGAATGGACCACTCGTGCAGGGGAAGGAAAAAAAGAAGGCGAAACTCAATTTTCCATGGATGATAAAAAAAAAAAATAACGTTGGGGAGATAGTAAAGAATTGAGAAGAATCAAGTTTCGGTTCGAGCAATTCGTCTTCCGCGACTCGCTTTGCTTTAATTTAATCTAGCTTTTGTAAAGTCACGAAGAAAAGTTTGTTACTAATTGCTCAAATTGATTCTACTGAGAATTACAAATTCCCTTTTGCGATATTACAATTAATTTTATATGACGTTAATTACGATAGGATCATGCAAAGCGTACGTGAAAAAGAAAAATCATAAATAATCTTTACCGTAACAGTTTGCAATAATTTTTAGTGATATATCAAGAGACAGCGAATGATGATCACGTACAAAGTAGCGCGGAAAATTGATATTATGCAAAATTAATGATGTTTCTTTTTGTTCACCCCATGTAAAGGAGGCACTACTGTTGCCTTGATAGTCGTTTATCACTATTCTCATGTCTCGCATCTCGCATCCTGTCATAGTCTTGTTATTTATTACTACGCATAGGCGGGGGAAGGGGGAGGGGGGGAGGAGATCACGCGTAGAAATAACTATGAATCTTGTAACATTTTAGAATTTGAGATATCGAGCATGCGAGCCGATGTGCATCAATATTTTACACATAACTTGGTAGACATACGAATGAGACACGTCTCTATAATCAAGACAGATCTCGACTTGGTGAATCATTGAAAAAGTCTCTTCCGTTCTGCCGAGAAAAAGAAGAAATCGATGAGATGAATGAGATTAAAAGGGACATGGATAAACAGATCCGGCATAATAATCGTGACGAAACACGTTCGGACATCACCTCGCGGAGTTGAAACGATCCATTAAGTGACGATCAACGAGATCTTTGATTTACGTTTCCTCTGCTCGGATTTCTGTATCTCCCTTGATTATAACGTGAATCAAACTTAACTCACATAAAAATCCAGCGAACAAATATCTGTGTATCCATTTTATAATCGAGATTAAAAATGCACTTTATAACTAAGCACAGATTAATTTCTTTATAAAATAAAGAACATTCTCTAAATAATATTTTTCACAATTACCACAGCAGTATTGAATATAACGGAGTTGTATAAATTTCTATCTATTCATATCTTACTCTATCCCTCTCTCTTTCTCTCTCCGTTTCGTTACACTTCTCACATGATAAGCGAGGATCAAATCGAGTCACGGTTGATTAGCTGACACAAATGCAGCACTTTCGACTGATTAATCCTCTGCGGCTGCTATAGGGAGTTACACGTCTTCGTGTAGACCCGTAGCTGCAGATAATACCTTACGCGGATATTATCTGCAGAGCGGAGAGATGCACTACTTGCGTCAGACGGACTACGAGACGACGCGACGGAGGAAGAGTACGATGAGATACGGAAACGCGGCGAGTCCGATAGAGAAGTGCGAAGAGAAGGGTACGTCGAGCGAATGAGATGCATGGGATGAACAAGGAGAGAGAGAGAGAGAGAGAGGTTCAGGCCGAAACTTGGATGTAATTACTCCCGTCTACCGTGTAAACTCTCGTCTTGTCATAGCTATCTACTGTACCGGGTTCAGCTGCGCTAACGGGCTCGAAATTACTCTTGCTTCCTTCGGCGGGCTAATCAGGCCCGCGAGTTTCTTCGATAAGAATTCCGTTGGCGATGGTTGCTGCGACCTGCGACGTTTGCAGATAAGAGACGAATGTGTATGATGAGAAATCTTAGAATCTCCGTAGAATATATTCTTGCGCGATCGTTTGTGATAAACAAAATGTCGATTTAACATAGCGCGTAACGCAATCAAAAAATATTTTAGCTGGTTTAGCGAGTTAATCAATTCATTCGGTTTGTGTTCTTCGTCATCGGTAAGATAAACACGATAATGAGTTTGTCGTTTAGTGTGTTTGCTACCTACGTACTCGCCTACAATTTTCCGAGCATCCATCGATATCTCCGTGTTGAAAGGAAGGCACACTATATCGTTATGCAGATTGAATTGCACAGACTCGTAGGTCTCGGCCGATCGACGCTTACAATGTGATATCATCAATCAAGTCTCGCAGGTAGCGCAGGTGTATAAACGCGCGGCATGGTTCCGGATTGATCGATGAGCCACTGTGCACGAAGACAGGAAAAGATATATATATATATACATATAAGAGAGAGAGAGAGAGAGAGAGGGGAGAGAATCATGTGTACACTCGGAGCATCCTTCTATATTTTAACGAAAAATTTGATGGTACGTTAAAACGAACCGTCAATGTCTTTTTGTAAGAGAGTATTGATTACAAGGCGATGGACATCGATTGCAATGCGAATAGTATGCGTCAGAATACACATGTGGATCGGTGGCGATTGCCCTGTGATGACGAGAGATATTATATTGAAAAAGTAATCCGACTAGATGAACGAAAGAATCGCGATTCGCATAGATAATGAAAGCTTCTCTTAATTGGCCGCGATCCATTGTCTGGATAACGATCGATTTTCAATAAAAAACTTATGATGTATAAATTACCATGGAAATGGTACACAATAATATAAATTGAATTTATTAAGTATAATGTTAAATCGTAATAAAAAAATAAATAAATTATTCTATTAATATTCTTGATAAAAACTTCTTTTCACAGATCATAATTTTTTGCGCGTAATAACTTCTGCAATGTTATCGCTTTTAAAGCAAATCATTTCTGGAAAATAATTACGAGCTTAAAAAGAAACGACCTTAAAGAGGTACGGTGGAGAAATAATCGGTTTGAGAAAAATATTCGAAGTAATAAATCAAGGGATCATTGGGGTCGATATTGTAAAATTACCAAAACTGCTGGGAGGCGATTAATATGAATGGGCACAGTAAACGGAGAAAAGGGTGTAGGTATAATGGTCCTTGAGTTTACAGGGCGGAACTAATATCATCGAGAACCGATAAACTCGAGTTACGACGTCTGGTTAACATTCCACGAGAAACTTGTCTTCAGCTGTGTAAAAATCTACTTCAATACCGACGTACTTCAAAATAAGATCGGAATCTTATACAAGGACCACGCAAACTGCTTGATATTTTTATCCACTTAAGTCTCTCCAATAATTTATCGAAATTAGATTCTATTATATTTAGCGTGGTAGAATTTTAATTTTAATGTCAAATTTTTCGACAGATTGACTTTTCTTTTTCTCACACATCTAATACATATTTTATGTATCGATAACATTTATGCTACTTAGAGCTGATAAAATAATTTTACGCATTTAAAATCTGATTCATTAAATTTGAGAATTATACAAATTCGTATTCCCTGCGCGCCGTATTCCATAGCCCTGTCGAATGAAGGGACTCTCGTTCCTTGGTGACGAAAGCTCCGTCGGTTCGCTCGCTGATGTCATTTATTTCCCCGAAGTGCGTATTCCGCTCTTAACGAGATTATTGTCACCGCGGCGCGAACGTGCCGAGCGATGCGTATCGATATACCCAATCACCGGTCCGAAGTACGAATGCGTGTACGCGGTTGTCTGGCGTTCGCTCCTTCCATGCGTTTCGACAGACCTAACGAGACATTCTCGTGCTGTAGGTACGATAATGATGCGCGGCAACGCACAACGACGACACTTTCCATGTATAGAGCTGAAATATACCGTTGACCAGCGCCGTTTCCTTATCGATATATCAAAGTATCTTAGACGAAGATATTCTCTCTTTGCAGATCGGATAATAAACAGCCAGAAACTTTTTAATAAAAAGTAATAAAAAATATTTTTTTATCATTACCTGTATTAGATATTGAAAAGTTTAATTCTTAATGTTACAATACAAAAGATAAAAAAATCTAAACATCTATCTCTTGGGTATTTAAATATTTTTCATGTAATCCGTAATCATATTAATAAATTTTCTACGTAATAATTTTTATTAATTAATTATATTAATTGAATTAATTGAATATTCCTCTGTATATTTGCGACACATAAAACGATGCCTTGTCGTATGTGAGGTTCGAGATTATCAAACGCAGGACCGAGGACTGCATGCTAATCATCGTCGCTCTGACCGGCAGTTCCGGCTATATCGGATTCCGCGATAATAGGGCGTGACGATAGCAGAGAGGAGAGGGAGAAGGAGACGATAGGAGGAGGTGATAGAACACTATGAAGTAATCGGTCGCCGTTACACGAGGAAGACCGGCGCCTCGGTCTTCGTGACTGTGTCGCTGGCCGGTGGGCAATGGCTGGAGATGACTCCGTCAAGCAGCCGCGACAATAAAGCCAATTGTGGCCCTAACGTGAGAAACCGGGGCCGTGCGCACTCGTATACGAGAGATTTCAATTACGGCTCGTTATGCCGGCAGATGGACGTAATGGTCCCTCTAGCGTTGCTGCCGACACTTTAGGCGTTCCGGAGAACGAGTCGCGAACGCCTACGAACGCGTCTCGAGGAGAGCCTCGGGGTTATATACGGTGGTGTATCGTCTTTAAAGAAGGACCGGTCACTGTGTGCGATACGACGCACACTGTCGAACGCGTCAATTATCACGTCCGCTCGATTTCAGACGCGCATAATCGCATTGTTTCGTAGCCGCGGGAGCAAATAGTTGGACATCATTAACGATTGACGTGGTTATCGTATAAATCTCGGTATCAGGCGGCGCTTACTCTTCTCCGAATCCAATTACGCGGATCCCGAGGCGAGCGTCTTACGGGCGTAGTTAAGGCGGACAAGAGAGAGAGAGAGAGAGAGAGAGAGAATGTGCGAGTATTGATAGTAGTTTATGATAATTGCCGATCGGTTGCCGGTTGCGTTTCACGCGATCGCAAGCTTTTCGTCTTCGCGATGAAATTATTTCGAGCCGCGTCCGCTACCAGGTTCTCGAGTCTCGCAGTCTCGTACGACAGGCGTAATTGACGACGCTATTCGATAGAAATTGATATGTTATCCGCAGCGGGAAGCGTGACAATATAATCGACTTATTTACCCGGACTGTAAAACCAGTAAGGTGGAGAGTGTATTTATGCGCGGCGCATCAAGATTTAACGAGGTACCGGCGGCTATCGATGCACCGATCACGATAATTTACGGACGGCGCGAGCGCGAGCGCGAGACTGTTAATTCAGAGACACTCTGAGAGAGAATATATCGGCACCCGACAAAGGCAACCGCGTCTCGTACGGAAAAAATTGTATTGAAAACCTGCCGTTGGAAATTTATCGCGATCCAGGAATAGACTTTTCGCGCGGAAGAATTGATATTTAGTACAGTTTCTAGCATTCCCGGATACGTACGTACCTTCGACAAGATTAAGGGCGGTCTTCTGGGGAGCCGCCTTCAACACGTACATTCGCTACCGTTCGTGCCGAGCGTTACAAATATTATGTCCACGTGCTTTTCGCGGCCCAGGCCGGAACAATGCGTCACTATTTCGGCGACGGACGCGGATCACGCCTTGATCGTTATTAATGGCACGCGTTATTGTGTCGCGCGACCGTAGCCCTTTGTAGTCTCAGCTGTATATGCATAATCGATTTCTCGCCACGAAGCCGCTCGAGATTCGGTTTCGGTCGTCATATCTCATCTTGCTTATACGATTACTGTCGTACCGCAAACACCCGATGCATTCATGCAGACGACTCGTTAACTCGCCACAAGGCAACGCGCATCCGGTCTTTTTCCGTGTCTCGGATTTAAATAAAGCCACTTTGCAAGAATAAGAGATACTGATAGAATTTATGATTTGGTGTAGAGAAAAAAATTATATAATTGAGAATAATATAAACAAAGGTGAAAATGATTATAAGTTTAAATGAAGCATCAATCAATCCAATTCTATTTTTAGAAAAAGAGAAACAATCTTGCTTTGGATATCGAAAATATCGAAAAATTTTCAAATTATTACGGTGTAAATAAAAATTTGAATTTGCAGTCAACTTACGTGAAATAAGAATTTAATCCAAATAAACACTAAACTTTCAAGCTTTTGCCATATAAAAATTGATTAAAAAAAAAAGAATACTTTAAACTGTAGCCCGGATATAGATTTCCTTTTTTTCATCGAATATTGGATACTGAAAGGAAGAAAGGTTATCGAGCAGCGAAATATCGCGCTGTAATTCATAGTATTCAGGCGAAGTACTTTTCGATAGAACCTATAAAATCGCATGTGTAGGCACTTTGGCGTTTTCCTACTCTAAATAATTCGACGCTCGAACGCAGACAGCGGGGGAGTGGAGATCCAATTTTTTCTTTTTTTTTTTTTCGCACCGAGAAGGAGCGGCTTTGCAGAGACTCGCTAGGACGACGGAAGCATTTGTCATCGGAGCATAGCACGAAATATAAATCGCAAACAGAGCTACCGGAGCTACAGGTTGAAGCACCAGGAGGAGGCAGGAGCGCAAAATAAACTCGACTCTTCCTCGATGCGTTATCATTGTAACTCCGACTGGGAAAGGCGCGTCTCATTCTCCATACCTCTCTACACGTACTCTCTTCCCAATTTTTCCGTCTCTTTACTCGCCGAGCTACCTGCTTTATTGTGCCTTCAGTGGAGCACGTACGTAAAAATGCGCGCGACCGTTGAACTCCACCCTTCGCTTATCGTCACGCGTCTCACCTCGTCGCGCGACACGAAGTCGCCGGTTTTTATATAGGGAGGTAGGAAATTTTATATATATTACGTGCAAAACGATTTTTCCGTCTATAAAAAGGGATGCCTTTGCAGGTACGCCGAAATATTTATCAGGAATATGTCGCGCGACTGACAGTTTCGCACGACGAGAACTGCATAAGAAATATGTGACTTTTCGTGACAGTTATTTTCTCTTTCTCTCTCTCTCTCTCTCTGCTGCGCTGCTGTGTGTGCGTGTCAGTTTTTCTAAAAATATTTTTACAAGACATGTGTGTTTATAATTCTTCCGGATAATAATATAATAATTATTGGCTGCATAATAAATGCACGTAGAAATAAATACTCTTTAAAATTTTCTTGCATAACAGTTATCGCGTTTTGGAAGAAATCTTTAATATATGTACGTGCGATTCTATTAGGCATTCAATTTTAAAAACTCTAATACTATTTTAGAGACAGCCGATTGCTCGATTTTGGCGCGTACCAATCGACAAATCGAATTCTACCTGTTTGTTCGACGACGAGAAACGTTTCCACTTCTACACGCAGCCAAGTTTCCCTCGATACACGCGTTTGCATTACGCGTAACGGTAAATGTATTCCCATTTTCCCTACTCTAGTATGGGGAGAAATGGGCTGGACCGACTCAATTTATAAAATGGAAGAACCAAAGTGCAAGGACGTTTGTTGCCAGGAGAACATATTTGATGAAGAAAAACCCAAATATTTATACATCAAGTTAACCCGAATGTAAATTTCACTCTATATTCAGAATGTCTAGACTCTTCATTATGTCATTTTTTTTGCGTCTTTTTTACATTATATAATAATTATATATATATATATATATCTGAAAAATTTTATAATTATTTTTATAATTCATTTTTATAATCTATGATCAATGTTGCGATTATTTTAATTCAAAATTTTTATCAGCAAGCACACGTAATTGCACGAAACATGTGTGAGTGGATATTCACATACGTGCTCGGTTGAATATACACATAAGTACAAACGCGGTTGACATAACTGCAAATGGATTGGGCGATATTGCGCAATAAGATGTTTGCTACAACAATACACATGGCTAATGCGGAGATGAGTTTCAAGATATAGATCCGTAGAAACTATCGATAAGGTCTTATCATATCGGCGATGATGAAAGCGAGCTATTTGATTTTTATGATAGTCGATATCTCCATCACGTGGCTTGTAACATGTCTATTGACCTCAATACGTGAAACGAACTGGATCGCTTCGCGTATCTCGCTGGATTTAACAGATATTTATACTCGCAATCGAATAGCAAGAGACTAGACGGTGCGCGATAAGCGAAAAGAAAAAAAAAATTTTCCACTCTCCTGCGTCGGAGATACGCTGCCCCGGAATAACGATTAAAATTACATTTGTTCCCTTCCGCGCAATCAACGTCAGACCTGACGACCCAATATTTACTCTCGCGAAAGAGCTGAGTGCCCCTTCGCGGCTAGAAATCTCGAAAATCAATATCGAGAGGGTTCAACAGACTCTCGACGTCCTCGATCAAACCGCTTGACGTGTCAAACAACGCATAGCAGATAAGTAGTTCTCTGACATATGAATAATTTCCGATTGAGTGTCTTTGTCCATCATGATTTCAATGGAATGTTTGATGTGTCATAGCTTTTGTTCCATTTCCAGATCAGAAGGTACACTTTTGGAGTATCTATTTTGTAGCTTCTTCAATAATTTTTGTATTTTTCAATAATTTGTGTATCTCTGTGTATCAAATATTTGTGTATCCTCTTCAATTCTCTTGACAATTTTTACGTAAAAATCTAGATTTTGAAGCATTCTATAAATATTATATCAAAATAACTTTTGTAAAAAGCTTTAAAAAAAGTTTGACAGAAACAAAAAAAGTAAAAGGTTTATCACAGTGCTAATAATTAAAATAAATACATAAAATAATAAACGATAGTGGAACGACTTGGACAATTTATTGTATACGGCAAATCGGAAATCAAAGATACGATGAGAGCAAGAGGTCACGCTAGGCTTGCTTCGAAAGCGAAACCGGCAGACACTCTAATTAATATTCGATGCCCGGAACACGTCACATTCAGGTGCGACCGAGGCGACCGATGACCGGATGTACGTAAAGCGCACAATAGATCTTCACACGAGAAACACACGTCTCTCCTATCCGTTCGCATTTCCTTCCATATCGCGTTCGTTCTTCCCCGTTGTCATTGTTTTCGGGAATACCGTGTTATGTCACGAAGAAGTGCAATCATCTATGACGAGTTTCACCAACACACTCGTCTCGACTTGGCGCACGTGACGCGCATTTATCCGTCCGCTTTTTCGTCCGCAGTTCGAGCCAATTTTCCAAAGTCCACCGGGCATTAATGACAGAAAAGACGGAGCTAATAACACCGGGACGGATATGTGTACGGGGTGAGAAAGGGGGAGCGCAGGCTATTGTCGCCGACTGGAATACACCGTAGTATATTGCCGGACGGATGTCTCGCGAACGAGACGTTTCGAATCTCCTCGTTTTAATCAAAAAGTCTCATAAAGTCTTCACCAGGCCGTGGACATTGCGGCCGGCGCACGATACATCATAACGATGATCTATCGCGGAGGTACTGACTGCAAGCGAGGTATACCCTCGGTGGAAGCCGTCAAAGAAAGATTGAGAACATCTGCGAGCTTGGAGATATAAACGTTACTCTCTAGAAAGTTTCACGTATAAATTTAATGTATAGCGTCGCGACGCGAGAATGTCATTTCCTCATTATTCCTTATTAGCGCGCTATAGCGTGCCTTTTACATATCTATAACAAATTTCGTTGTATAAAAATAACGGTCCGTACGTACATGGAATGTAAAGTTTGTTAAAGGAGCATTAAAATACGATGAGCGCAATTACTTCAGTACAAAAATCGTTGTCGATAACACCGTCTCATATAGAGCGGATAACTTTACGTCTGCCATTATTGTTACGGGCCGTGAATGCCGATTCACAATGGTCGGATCAATGTGACGGTTCGCAGATATTCCATTCGCGCTGAGGTCTTACGTTAACTGTCAATATCCGTTGGAGCCAGCGAGGCGTACAAAGATTGCGTTACGCCCAAGTGTCAATATAAAGTATTGAATTTCAACCGTGCCTCGTTCCTCGCGCACGCAAGGAATCGCTGTCGCTTCGATTATGCGAATCGGCATTGGCCGAGGGGCCAATCGGCTGAGACGTTAATTAGCGGAAATGTCAAGGTTTGACGGCAACGTTGAAAGACAAACGAAAGGATGATCGGGAATATGCGGATCTGCGAAAATGCAATTTCAGTGCTGAGCGGAAATCGAATTCTTGCCGAAAGAATTATGTAGCCGACCAAATATTACGACGTCGAGCAAATTTACAGCCCCGTGCCGTTCACAAAAGCAAGCGTGCTTGGCGTGGTCGGGATACGCACCGGTGCACCGCGCTTTTAAGATTCATGCGGATGGCCTTAAAGGGATATCTGCATTCTACAGGAATCAATCCGACTGTAAATAACGCCCACTCGTAAAAATCGTCGAACGCCACGGCGTAAAAACCTGACAGCTTTTTCAGTATACTTTAGCTTGATAAATGCCCCGGACGCTCGGTGTAAATAAAAAGCAATTAGCAATAAATTTCAATTCGCCGAAGCCGCGTTATAACACGCTCGACGCGACGTGTCTTGCATCGCGAAATACGCGTAAGGACGTTTACGCCAACGAGGCGAAACGCGAGAGTCGCCGCTATCTAGAATGGTAGACGCGGGTATATCCGCCAGCGACATAATGAATATACGATCGACGCGTAATGAGCGTCGGCAGTACCGCGCATATATGAGACGATAAATAAGCGCGCGAGAGAGCGCTCGTTAAGATACTTTGCCGCCGATCAATTCTTTCTCTCGCCTCGCGCTGATACCGCTTATTAATTTCTCAACCGTCGCACTTTTTTCTTCCCCCCTAAGCACCTGCGCGAGAGTCTGTTATACGGATCAGTGACTTTCGATTAAGTGTAATATTATCGCCTCCTACGAAGGCGATATACCTTCCACGCTATTCCGGAAGCCGTAGAATAGGAGCGCGCGCGCGTATCTCGAGAGCGGCGATTCGATTTTGCGGGATCGAGCGTAGCTGAAAAATGATGGCGATGTCGTAACGGAGCATGTATGAGATCAATCACGACATAAGCAGGCGGATAGGATATACTGCCATGAATTTCGCCCGCTATTTTTATCCGTGTTCATATGTAACAAGAATATACAGTCGCAAACTTGTTTCTCGCCCGTTAAACAGAAGCGCATATCGTACGATTCTCGGCGCTTCTACACGTACTTATCTAAATTAATCGTTATATTTGTAACAAGTTGGCGGTGTCTTTATTGGAAATCTTTGCCGGAGAAGAATCGGAGTAACTCAACCGTTAACTTCCATGTCATATCGACCGATAGCGGCAATCGAGGGACGAGAAGAGGACGATTTAAAAGGATTCTCCATCAAGCCGTGCGGGACTCTCGTTGGCTAGTATAACCAAGCTTGCACATCCATCGGCTCCCAATATCTCTCCACTCCTTCCTCTCGTTTTCCTACCTCCTTGATTCCCTCCTTACGCCCTTCTCTCCTTGATTCTCTTTCAGTCTTCTTCAGCGATCGCAGTCAGCTCGTTGGCGGTGTTCGGTTTCTGATTATCGGAAATCGATCTCTGGCAAGCCGTTAAAGACACGGTCGACTAAGCTGGTAGGCCCTCTCCACCCTTTCTTTCTCTCTTTTTTTCCTCTTCCATGGACCACCAAACATATGATTAGTGGATATATGATATTTTCTCGAATCATCGGATCCTGCCACGCGCCAAGAGCTCAAAATTTCAACCAAATGCCAATACTCACACACATTCAATATATGTTTTATTCTTATAAGTATTTTATGTCAAAAAAAAAAAAAATTGTTACATTTATAAAAAATTTTTTTGAACTCTTCCGAAAAAAATGTGTTATATTCAAATATATAATAAAGTTGTCAAACATGTAATAAAGTCAAATTAACACGTGAAAATTGACGTTGATAACACAAACATTTTTACAGATAAAGAAAAGTGTTTTTTGAAGAATTGTCAATAAAAAAAAAAGTATACAGCCGTTTCAGTATCGCCACATTTACATTTCGGCTGAACGATTGACCCCGTCTCGAAATTCGACAGATTTATAGCATCCTGTAATGTTCGAATTTACCGAATGAAGCAACCGGGATGCATTGGACCGTATCGTATGTTCTTTCGTGTTCCCTAGTTTGATTCTTCGAACTTTCCCTTTCCCTTCCCTACGGACTGCTGGCGGCTCGTTGCCGGCTCTCGTTCGCTCCCTGATTATCGAAAATCGATCCGTAGCAGGCTGTTAAGAGCATGGTCGAACAAACCGGTAGGTACACCGGGAGGAGGGACACATCGTCGAATCGATGCAACACCACGCCACTATCAATACGTGATCGTTGGATGTACGACGTGCTAGACGCGGTCGTTCACATTTAAATATCACCATGTAACACGTTGACACAATCTTCGATCCTTGGTATTAGGCTATTGAAGGTTACAAAAATCAAATTCTTTCAGGTAATATAATGAATAGAGTGATTTGTAATATTTTTGCAGCAATAATTTTTTTTTTTGTAATATCGGAGAGAATCATAATTGCTATTATTATATAGCTTACGCGAAAATCTGATTCAACAAAGTTTTTAATTTTGCAACGCGAAACGTTAGGAGAGTGTAAACTACTGCGTACTAACAAATAGATATAACTATCGACACATGGCTAACTTTCCTTACGGCTTTTCTTATGAGTAAGACATAAAACAGATGCATAAAATTAGTTCGTTTATGAACTGTTGCTCGTACGTGTTTATTTATCTCGTAGGCGCGGAACACGGTAGCGAGAGGAGGCTATTTCTCGAGAGTACGAGAGCCGAAATAAAAGGGAACGAAAATTGAGCACCGCGGGCGGCCGTTGTAAATTAAATTTGGTTGCAAAGGAAGTCATAACGGCCGGCACGTGCCTGTCGCTGTTGCATGGCGCATACGTGCGTCATAGGATTATGGAAAAATCTTACGCGACGAGCCGGGGAAGCCGGCTCGTTTTTTTTTCGTCAGGAAGCGTGGCTCCTACGTGATTCGAATGCGTCAGTCTTTCATACATTCAGGTAAACCCAATAGAACCTGACAATTATAACTCGATTATAAAGTCCATACGTTTCTGAAAACCCCTTTTCGCGTGCTTCGCTTTCGCGAAATAATGCAGAACTTCTTCTGGAAGGAATATCAGACTGATTTATTAACAATACCTTGCGCATGATGACGAGTTAAATTTAAAAATATCCTTTGGAAGTGGGAATGGAAGGAAAAAAATAATCCTCCATTATATCGCTTTTTGTTTCTATGATATGAATGGATTTAGGACCGTCATACATTTTCTTTTGTAAAGTATTCATTAGCAACGGACATTCGTATTTTTCAATTACTCACGTCATTAATTAAATCTATCTGCACACATACCGCGTTTAAATATCATCCATTACGCTTACTTTTTTGCGAAAGCTTATAATACGAGAGTAAATAATAAGGGATGTGTGTGTTCTATGCTTTTTTTCTCTTTCTCTCTCTCCGGAGTGTAGTCTATACAGTCTTTTGAGCGAGGGAACGCTGTGAAAGGGACAGCGTTATGATGCCCGATATTTTTTCCCCTTTCATCTAGAACTCTGTGTCTTCCGTTGCATTTTAATGACCGGATCACGCGAGACTGATGAGTTTGCAATACAAGGGTTAGTGGAAAATTGAAGAGGAGAGAAAAAGAGAAACGACGATTGACGCTTCGAGAATGGATAAGTCCGTACTCGCGTAGGGTCGATTGTGTACGTGGTGCGCTCGAGCCTCGCCCTATCGTTTGCGATCGATCGCAGCTGTACAAACGAAACCTCGAAATTAACAGGCTATTACAGGAATTTAAACAGGGTAATAATCCCGGCGCAAATTGCGCGCAAAGTGCCATTAGACCTCTCTTTCTCCTCTATTTTATCCTTTTTCCTATAATTATAAGAAAACCGTAAAACGGTTGATTACACATCGTCTCGCGTGAAAATCGCCCACGATGTTTCCCATCCACACGTGTAAGAAAATCCGGTACGGTAGGTCCGGTACTGATTCGAATATCAATTATATTCTACGAGGTGGCACGTGATCATCTCGTAGGTAGACCGGTTGTATTGATCGACAGAGATAATCGCGCAATACGCTATTAATAATGTTGTAATAGCGCGCTCTGAAAAATGCACTATACGACCGGAGAGAGTTGTTCGCGAGTAGGAAATGAAAGGAGAAATAAGAATATGGAAATATATCTCACTATTAATCTATAACGTGAAACTGAAATATGGAACTGCCGAGTTGGTTAAGTACACGTCTTAATCCGACTCTGAAAGCAAGAATTTAAATAATTCGGCGATTTCCATCTGCTCTTCGGAGTACCGCGACGCGCTCGTAAACGCGCGCCGCCGAGAATTCCCCGTCCATCGACTTTTTCCACCGAAATACCATGCGATCGTCTCCGACTATTTGCAAGCGTAGTGCATCGAGTCGCTTCCGCTTGCGCGAAAACGCGAGGAATTGCATTCGTGTAAGGGAGCCTTATCCCTTCCTTCGTTTGCATTTATCGCTCGCGTCGCTACGCTTGATCGAGCCCCGGGGTATATATGTAATACGATGTCTCGATCATCGTAGTGGCGCCGGCATGCAAACGAGCCGGTAGTTTACCAACGACGGACTGGTGAATGAGTAAACAAGCAGAAAGGAGAGGAGAATGATTCCGTCGTGAGAGAAACGCTCCGTTGCTCCTCATGCGCGCGAAACGACCAAGCGTTCTCTCGCTCGATCAAGAATGTCGCAAATGGCTACGAGGTGTTCGGTATTTCCGCCACGGTCGCAGCACGTGGTGTCATATTTTTAGAACGTGCCGCGCGGACTCACCTAATACTCGCCCGACGACAGGTGGATCGTTAAACGGCCTTGCACGTTCATCTCCCTTTTCTCTCTCTCTCTCTCTCTCTCTTTTTCTCTTTTGCCTTTCTCCCTTGATTTTTTTCTCGTTTTTCCATGCCGTCGACGGTGACGAATGTCACTGCGCGTTGCGTGAAAATGTCAGCACCATGTACGAGGTATTTAGGGACGCCATAGGGAACCGGTTATACGCGTCTCTGCCCTCTTACCATTCGCTCTTCTCAAAGCACGCGCGATGATCCGCATCGCGGAAAATTTAGGGGACATCCCAGCGAATTTCGACATTGAAAGGAAACAGCGACGTATAACAGAGCGACGCGCGTGCCGTATATGACAAGATTAATATACGTTGAATACCTTTTTGCGTTTTCTGACTGGCGAACAACATATTGCGAACGCGTGTATTACGTTTTTTTTTTTTTCAAACAGATAAATATATCTTTCTATAGCTTTTCTACCTGCGCGGGACATTTTTATCCGAAAGCAAATCTATGGGAAGAAAAATATCAAAGAGTCAAATGAAAAAAAAGCCGCGTGTATTCGTAATGCCGAGTCAATCAAGTGACGTTTCAAATTCGTAACGAATGTACGTTACGTTATCCTAGTCGGGAGTCAGAACCGAGATGATAATAGGAGCCACATAAATCAAAGCTCCATTCACGTCTTTATTGCTCTATTAAATGGGACAGCTGGTGCCCGCTCGTTGCCGCGTTCGATGGTAGCGGTCGGGGTGCCGTTCGGAATTTCGCGGAGGTACATTTGTCTCGCTGCAGATTATCGTTGGGGTGTGCGAGAGAGAGAGAGAGAGAGAGAGGGTTGCTCCGCGCGCGGTCTATAAAGTTATATCAATTCGCATCCGTCGCGCGCTTCTCCCCCTCCTCCCTACCTCGCCGTATTGACTTAATATCGTTAATTTCCGTCAACGATTTTGCTAGGGGTAAGCGCCCGCCGCGCGCCAACGAATGCAGGACCGCGACCGATCGAAGCTTGTTTACATACAAATACGAGCAGTTAAATTGTTTCTCGACGATGCAATTTCCATCTAATCTGCCGTCAGTCACTTTCCGTTCGCGCGACGTCAATCGTACGGATGAGCCCATAGCGATGAGAGAACTTGTCAAGATTTTTATCTCGTTTCAAAAAATTAACAGTAAATATTATAAAAAAAAAAGGAAAGACGAAAGAGAGAGTTAAAGATAAGAGAGATTCTTTTACAATACATTTGTATAATATAAAATGCGAGATTTAAAGTGAAAAGTTTACTCTTTGCAGATGTCGCGTTAGATGAGAAAGATTAAATAACGCGCCTCGTAACTAGATTTCGATGATGTTCGAAAATCAAAGTGCGATATGGCGATTGGAGAGAACGCGTTCCGCTCGCAGAATCCATAATCGCAGCTGCGGCATAAGCGCAGTTCGCAAAGTCGTATCAATTCACGTCCGGTTCGGTGGCACATTGAGTTCATAACATTAATTTCCGTTAACGGCGCAGCCAAACGGCTCTCGAACTCCAATTCCGTGGGCTCCGGCTGCTGATGGTGATGGATCGAAGCCTGTTTACATACAAATTCATCCCGTAAAACCGCACCTGCGCGCCCGCGCAATTTCGCATCGGGCCCCGCAGTTAATTTCGAGGTAACAACGCGCCGGTTCTCGAGTACCGGCGCGCGTCACTTCGCCACTCCGCGGACGTTAATAATGAGCGTCGAATTCCGACGAACTTTGGAGTTGCAACGTTTGGCCCCCGCGCCTCCTTTCCCCCCCTCGCAGTTTACTCAGGAACCGCGATAATTTCTACGAAAGCGCTGCGCGAAACTTTGTTATCGAGGTGGAAAGCGGAAGTAGAAAGACTATAATGCACCGTATGTCGGGTCCCTCGTTTTGCAGATGTATTCATATATCGTGTTACAACTTCGATAATTTAGCTGACGACTCGCATTAGAATATCCTGTGCATCTCCCTCTTTCTGTTTTATTAATAACGTTTATTACTACGCACAAAACATGCGAATGGAATAAGAGAAATATTTTTGCAATTCTACAGTAGCTCGTAGATGTAAAACAATGCGCCATGCATCACGTGAAGAAAGAAGGAAGAGGAAATCTCGATCATTAAAAATATCGCGGTGTATTACGAGTAGACGTCTCTCGTGACAATGTTACTTATAGAATTGCCGTCGATATATCAAAGAATGCTGCTCCTCGCAGTATCTGGCTCCTCGTATCTGGAATCGGGCCAGCCATTTTTATTGTCACGAGCCTTTTCATTCGACATTTCTCTCGAAGCGGGTATATACGCTCGCCGCTGCAATTCATGAATATCCCTCTCCTTGCCAATGAAATTCCCGAAATTCTTCGTGACTGACGGTGCATCTAGGATGCATCCAGACGGAACATCGTTAATGGCTGGCTGCCTGTGTTACAGCCAATACGAACTTTTCACGACAATTTCGGCGATGCGGTCTCGTTGCCACGTGATTTTCGAAGACAAGATAATCTCGCTGTAACTTTTGATTATTTTTGTTCAACCGAGGAATGAAGCAAAATGCACGCAAAAAACATACATGTAATTATTTTTTTATGATTCTACATATTAAGGAGATCTCAAATGAATATTTTCGCTATATTGAAAAGATTGATTGTCAGCATCCGTGATACATCCAGGTGATGTGTATCATTGAGTTAAGTCACGATCAGGGGACGATCCCTTCACGGTAATTTCTACGGAGTTTCATAAAAATCGCGGCGCCACGGTGTCGCGGTAATTTCTATGCTATTGCAGCCTGAGCTCGATGAAAAAAAGGAGACTGGATCGACGAAGGAGGAAGTCTCGAGGAATTTTATCCAGGCAGATGCGGTCGTGCATTTGAGTCGGCTTCGCTAGTACGTATACAAAGACCCGAAATCCCCCTTGATTTTGCAGAGCCGGAATCGATGTTAGATACGCTTCAGGGAGCATTAGGAGCCTCGAGGAATCGTCGAACGAGCGTTTCTAAGCCAGAGAGGCCTCAGGGCGAAACTTGATATCTTCTGTCCTCGTTACACTTTGATGATAACGATCTCCGCTGTATTTTATGTACGTTACGTTCTTTTAGTCCCGCTAAATTACCCGCGACGAATGCGTAACTCTTTTGGTATTACGATTCGCCGGGAGAAACATAACAGACGTCCTTGTTTGAAACGGATAATATTTCGCAGAGATGATCGTTGTTACCTCTAATTTACCGAAAGATCAATTATTTTATCATTTAAATTCGATAAAATAATTTTGATAGATTTTTTCAAACAGCAATTAAATAATTATTGTATTTGATGTGAAAACTCGCGTCACACAAGCAACTAAATCAAAGACTGCCGTTAAGAGGCGCATGTTCGTGTAGAGCATGAATCAGGGGGTGTACTCGATGCAATCGTGCACGCCGCGTTTCTCGCTATGGGAACAGAACAGAGGCAATCGGCGCGAAATCGATTCGATCACGAGCGCAGCCAGAGGCAGGCCCATCGTGATCCGCTCGATCTCACGTAAAGCGAGTCACGGATCCGCGTCTCGTCGTCTGACATCGCCTCCGCGCGAGGAGCGGGAGTGCTCGCCGACCGGGAAGAACAACGAGGACAAAAGGTGCACGCTGCGAATTAATAAGCCAGCTTTAAACACAGAAGTAGCATATATACATATATACCGTCCCTCGAGATATATCGAATGGGTCGTCAGGCCGTACATAATGTGGCGCAGCTGAAACTGAAGCAGGGGAATCGCGTTAAAGGGGGCGTCTCTCTCTCTCTCTCTCTCTTTTTTCATTGTCGTGGACCCAATTTTTATGGTGCCGCAAGGGGGAATAGCTGACTTTTGGGGCCGGAGGGTCCCAGAAAAGGAGGCTGCTTTATTCGGATTTATTCTGGTCGGTCGATGCGAGCTCACGCTCGGTCGGGTATTCGAGGAGGCCTACGGTTTTCGCCTTCGTCGAATCCATCACGACGGGACGCCCTATTACCGCGCCCTCCCTCGTTCTCCCTGCATTTTCGCGACTCCCTACCTCGTCTAAGTGGATTATCAGAGATATCCGTTTGATCTCTCGACCGAAAGAGCCGCGCCGGATAAACTTCGGGATGTCTTACGGATTCCTGCAGGTGTAGCGGTTAAGTCCTTCCGTTTTGTACGTCCGACAGCGTCGCGAGAAACGGGACGTGAAAAGCCTCGAGGTTTCATCCCCCGCGCGAGAAAAGCGGAACGAATCCCTAATCCCTTCATTGTTGAAAATGATGGAACATAGCAAGGTATTGTTATTTCTTACTCTCGCGTAGCTATTGTATTTATTCTTATTCTCGTCTTCTTCGTAAAATAATACGCGCGCTAATATTTTTCCGAATAACTTTTCAACTTCAATGACGTTTATAAAAATTTAACCGTTACTTTATACGCGATTTTGCGTTTGGATCTCATTTTAAAATCATCGTGCAATATTCGTAAAACAGCGTACCCTCTATACAATATTTTATACGTATTCATATATTTTATCGATTTGTAATTATATGCCCGCATCAATCGTATCGAATAGGAATTTAACGCTGAAAAATTAAAATCTTATTGAAAATAGCGCCTATAATCATATCATATAAACTTCTGGCACGTTAAATTTCTCGCAATGAAACGTCAAAACCTATTTACTTCTTCGCGCGAGCGTCGCCTCCAATTACTTTGCTCCGTGGCTCTTCGTGGAGCCTCGACATTTCAGCGGAATGGCAAAAAGGTGATATCGATTTAACTCTCGTCGCGGTTTCTCTTCGATTCTCTTCCGAGACATAGACAACAACGAGGAAATATACTGAGGAAAAACGACGACGACGCAGCATCGAAGGAGGAAAAGTTGGACGAGCTGATTCCGGCAACGATGACTTCCTTCACGAGGGTTTCGATTCAATGGGGTCACGATGATCCGACAATGGAGCCGAGTTTGGCCGGGAAGAAAGAACTTCCCGAAGTGGTTTTCTTGAGGGATCTCTGGGAAATAACGAGTCACGCTCGCGTCTCGTGGCACGGTCCGCTACCGAAATTCGAAGGATGAAAAATCACACGATGCAGAAGGAGAGAGATCTCACGTGCGCGTGCGGTTGTCAAAGCGCGCGGACAGCGAGAGAAAAACGAAAACGCATGACGATCTTATTGTCGTCCGCACAGAAAAGTCATTCCTCTCTCGCGGCACATCCGACAATGAGACAGAAATCTACTCCGTATCCTCCCCTTTTTCCACTTTCGTCTCCTCTATTTTTCTAGCTCCTTCTGTTCGCCCGTCCGTCAGGAGTCCCCCGGCGCGCAAAAAGCAGTTAAAGCGATTAAAGTCCCCGAAAGCTTGGCGAGAGGCGAAGCGCGATAGAAAAGCCTTCCGAGAGTCCTTTGCTCGTTCCGCTCCTTCCCCCCTCCCCCCTCCGCGTCGGCTCATTCCCCCCCCTTCGGGGCCGGGATATTGCGACTCGCGGTGGAATTGCCCCGGGCAATTGCGCTGGAATCTAACTTCCATTCGGACTTATTATTTGAACAGGGGTAGTGCCCCGGCTTCCGGTTCTCTCTTTTTCTCGTGCTCCTTTCGCCGACGTCACGTGATGAGGCGCGATCGATCGGCCGTGAAGCGATTTCGCGATTAAAATCTTGAATCTTCGCAATTTGTTAAAGTGAAATTCGATAGCATTTAAGGCGACTAAGATAAAGATTAGCGAAAATTTCGATCTTAACAATTCTCAAATATATATTAATAATTGTATTACTCACTTATTACACTAGTCAGAATTAACAAAATATAGGCATTACAACTTTTCACGTGTCTAAGAATAAATGATCGGTATAACCTGATGGAAATAGCGCAGTTTCTCCCTATATCCATGCTTCTCGATACATAAACCAAAGCAAGAAGGGTCAAGGATTAAATCTCGCCTCTGCATAAAATCTCCGAACCGGAAGAGCAATTACTACTGATTGACCTCCTCGCTTCATCCTTGGTAACCGAACCGTGTAACGGGATTAATAAAGACTCGACCGTCCATCCATAATGCTGGACAAGGGGATCGAGGGGGAGCGGGGAGGGAGCATTGGTGGCACACGCCTCTCCTAAAACCAACGAGACGGGAACCTCTCGTACGGGGCATTAATTGCCTCTGCGAGCGCACCACTAAATTAAGAAGCATGCGTAATCGAGCACTCAGACCGGCTAACGTGCTTCGCGCACGCTAATTGTGCGTGAGACAATAGTGTGCGATCGCGCAACCCGGAATTACGCTCGCTGCGGACGGAAATACGTGAATCGATAAGTTAGTGTCGTAACTGATGGTATTTCCCGATGAAACGTTCAAACGTTCACGCGCCATGAATGTCCGAAAGTTTAACGAAATAGAGCAGATCGAGACGAATGAAAGGCGGTGCTATTTATTTTAGTGTCTCGTGAAAAAGAAAAAAAAAAAAACGGGGCGAGCAGGTTAAGCGCGAGCGAGGAAAAATTGCCATTTTCTTAAGTAGCGCCATAAAATTCTCAGACGCGGAATCACGAGATTACTACCTTTCGCGATCGAGCGAGCTAGTTAACTGTGACCCAACGCCGATCTATAATCGCCGGACGCCGGACCATTTTTTTCTCCATTAATCGTCGCTGCTCCTTACTCGCGGAGGCTGTAATTGGACCGGATCGTAGTCACAAAGTCGATAACCCGGCGTAATTGAATCCGTAAGCAGTCTGTCGATCAGAGGCGCTCGAGTAAAACGCTTCGGCGAAAAGTGCGTCAACGCGCTGCCTGCACACGGGAAAGATTAAAGGGTCCTATGCGCGCGCGTACGTTCAACGATTTTATATAATCATACGCATCCCGTCGCAGATTTTTCTCTATGAAAATATATAATGACAGGCGGAAGAGGGAGATACACTCATCTATACTGCTTTGCGTTATCTATAATATTACATGGTCCGCGATAAAAATTTCAGAGTAAATATACTTTGCTATTTTTTTTTTTTGATCGGTTTAATTGACTGTTTCGCTTCATCTCTATCTACATCTTTAACTGCGTGAGCGATAACAGTGTCATCAATTAGCCGCAGATCAATACGCACGTTTGCTCTGAGAACTGCTTTTAGTTATATGCGGCAAGTGAAGCTAAAACGCGATCTCATTGGGGATAATTGTGCGTGTACGTCACTCCGGAAATCTCTCTCTGTACGATGCGTAATATGTGGGACAAACGTAGATAATGGAATTTGACCGAGATGCGATCTCGCGGTGTAATAAAATTGTTTCGCGAAACGACGATTTCTCGTCCTGAATATTTTCGCGAAAAAAAAAGGGTCTGTCACACCGTCGCTCTTTCGCTCTTGCCTCTCGACGGCGGCGGACGCAGAGAAGCGGATGAAAATGTTCGCCGGGACAGAATAATTCATTGTCCTATTGAAACCGGTGGTACTTCACGCTTGTTTGGGAAGCGGATTCATCTGATTTGAACCATTGTGATCTTCGACGAAAGCAGAGCAAAGTGCTGTAATGATCCTTTCTGAAATTTTTATTTTTAGATTTTTGAATTCTTAAAGCATATTCAAAATAAAATTTATTATACTGCCAAAGAGAATTATTATTCATATGCAAGAGTAATGGGTTTTAAAAAATTATGAAAATACAATAAATATATGTATATAGTTTTATACGTAATCTCATGCGTGTTAGCGAATTATCTATCTTATGGTCAATTTCAGCCAGTCATAATCATATATGAAGACCCATGACTCTCATCGAGAGGGGGGGTCAGTTAAAAATAATTTTTGAAAAAAGTCAGTATAGGGGACTGGTCATATAGATCTGTGGGAAATGTTGACAATGGATGATGAGCCTGGCAAAAGGGAATACGAGAATGAAATGGAATACGAAATGAAGGGAGGCTTCTAGCGTTCGCGTGATATCAACATCCAGCAAAAGGAGAGGTTGGTTACCATCTATCTATTCTACCTACTCTCCCTATCGCTAACCCGGTTCGTAGAGTTTTCCCTCTCGTTTCATCTAAACCCTCTCTTTCTCCTCATCTGCGTGTCCAGCCCTTTGCGTCTCCCCTCCTTCTCGGACCATCGAGCCGGACCCCACGCGACACGCGTTGTATGTCCGGCTCGTCCCTTTGCTCTCGCTTTTTTGTGTGCCCGATGAGCGGCACGTAGACAGCTGGCGGTAGAGGTATAGAGGGAAAAAGAGAAGTCCTCAAAAGACACAAAGGATGTCCGCACACATTAAAGGGTAATGATCTCTCCGTGGTGATGATGGTGGTGGTTTAGGCTGTGGTAGCCGATTCCCCGCACGACGTTTGAAAATTCGTCCTGCCACGCGACGCCGCCGACTTTTTCCGTGGTATAATGTTTTACCTCGCGGCGGGGCGTTTAGGAACACGCCGGACAGACTTGCATGCTAATTTCATGCAGACGATAAGCCGGAGAGACTTTCCCGTCCTCTTCCAGTGTCGCGAACGTGTCGAGGCAAAAGTACGTTTTATCTATTATTCTGTGGATGAGTTTGAGGGACGAGAGCGTACCCGCTTTTCCGTGCTTCTCACGAAAAGGAGGAGGGAGTTTAAGTTTCTTAAGACTTTTAAATTGGATATTCAGTATTCCGTGGCCGGCGACCACCGACGAGACGTAATAGCATTAATCCGGTATATACTGTAAACGATTGTCAACTTAATTTAGGTTTAATTAAATCGTCGCCGTTTTTAGCGACGTTTTATTTTGGAATATAAATTTGGATTAAATTAAAGACGCTGTCGGATAAGCCGAAACTTATGAACCGTTAGTCGATATGTGCTTTAAAAGTCTTAAAACGCGTATATAGCATCCTAAGAGATAATTAATTTAGTTTACGTTCGATTAAATTATCGTATCAAATGATAACAAGACGCGATGTGTGATCATAAAATTCCGATTTAATTAAATTGCTCGTTATTGCTGATTAAAGAATTTCAACGGGATCGAGAGGAAAATGGCTTACAAAAAGGGAATTAATAAAACGCGAAATCGTCAGTACTAATTGGCAATATAATGCGAGATTCATTTCTTAAGATTGTTCGAAAGCGATAAATATATTTTTTATTTGGCTCGATATCGCGTTATTTGAATATGAAAAATGGAATATAAATAGATGCAGCATTTTTTTTTTTAATTAAAATAATATTTAGTAATCGAAATTATTATTAAATGATATATTTAAACGTTACATTTTCAGAATTTAATTAAAATATTATTATTTGAAAGAAAGGAATTTGATATATTATATATTTATCTATCAAAAGTATGTTAGATATAAATATAAAAATAACGAATGTAGTTATTAAAAGACAATCAATATCGTGTGATACAAGATAATATTTTCACATAGACTAAGCATCTAATGACGATATTATGATGTAATAATAAAACGTTTCAATCACAATGAATGTCAAAAGTATACTACATGCCTCAAGTGTTCTTGCGATAAAAAGGTTCTCAAGAACGCCGCATAGACATTAAGAAATTTCACAGCGCCATGCGAGCACGCAGACATAATCATCACGGAATTGATTGTAGCTTATGAGTAACGTTCCAAGACTTGCGGTGACCGCCTCTATAAAGTCGCCACACTGGAAATTATAATTCTAATACCGCGGCAGACCGCGTAAAAAGCTCCTTTTTACGAAATAATTTACTGGCTGAACTCGTTAGCATAGCATTCGGAGTGAGATGCGAAGGAGAGGACCTTGTTGGCCACGCGCGCATTCCCGTTTGGTCGTGGTGCGAATTTTTCGGCGAAAAAAGAAAAAAAAGTCTTTATCCTTCCTTACGACATCAGCTTGTTGATAATTTGCAATTTGCATAATCAGGCTAAAATGGTCACGCGAATTGACACGTTTGGAAGACTTTAATAAGTTGCGGCATAACGGCGGCCAAAATACCAAATACATATTTCTCGTTTTATTCGATATTCGCGCCTTGTAATTTTAAAAATTGTACTCTTACGATGATTAGCATATTCTCCGAGAAAACAGTGGTAGATATTCGCGCGTAATGTTTTGTGTGGATGTGTGTGTGTGTGTGTGTGTGTCGGAGGCCAATTTGCGAGCAAACTTATATGTCATTAATAAAATTGAATAGGACGTTAAAAAATTATAATAAAATAAAATTTGAAATCATATACGTTTCTCAGTGATGATTTTGAGATATTTGCCAGCCTTGAATCTTCGAAACAGAATCTCTAAAGTATAACGGACTGGCCTACCCCTCGGCTCTAAACGTTCTTTATGGCACTGTTACAAGGGGTGAGAGGAAAAGATATAAAGGCTCGAAATATATAGTCGTATACCATGAAGTTTCTTGGAGTGCATCTACTGTTTCAACGAATGAATCTGCGTCGTCCATTTTCCGCAGGCCATCCATAGAGAAGGATTTCAATTTCGTTTCTCTGGCGACTTTTCATGGGCTAGACCGGAAAGAAAATCATGGCGAAAGGCGAAAGGAAGAGAAAAGGGAATTGCGCAGAGAGACGCATGCGCTGTCGTGGATAAACGATCGAGATAATGGACTTTATGGTCCTTACGGATCTCGCGACCGTTGCATAAATTCCACCGCCCGTATAATGTAAAGCTAATATGTCGGTTCTTTGAACCGCATCTCGCAGTGGGCTGGTAGCAGCGAATAAAAGGGAGCACGCAGGTAAGGCTGTCGGTTGGAGACACGCGGGAGAGAACGAGAACGGGAATAAAGGGATAAAGAGTGGAAGGAGAATGGAGGTAACAGAGGGCAGAGCAGCAGGAAAGACTACCGGAGAACGCCTGGGAATAGTAAATTTCCGTTGCGCCGTGGCATCGTTATTAGCATACAAGTATTTAGAATGAATTATGGGCCAGGTCGCTTATTCCCGAGGGTGGATATATTCGGTACAGACACTCCGGGCGTTCTTCCTACGTCAGGTGTATCCCTCAGGAGGTAACATTATGTCGTCTTGCATATTTTATCCTTTCACTCTCTCCGACACTTTCCGACGTTCCGTCGCGAAAGGGAGCAGAGAGAGAGAGAGAGAGAGAGAGAGAGAGAGAGAGAGAAAGAGATAGGGCGAACGAAAGAGGATAGGAGAAGAAGCGTGTGTGCAAACATGCGTGGGCATTTAAAACCGCGACATTATACGTGCGAAAGGTGAATGGTTAGTCGAGAAACATCTCTTCCTTCTTCTCGTCCTTCATCCGTTTTACCTGCATCCTCTAAGGCGTTCGAAATTTATAATCAGTTTACTTAAGACGATGAATCAATTCCATTATTTACGTAAACGGCGTGCATTAAAACAACAATGTCCGCAAATCTTTACAATCTGATCTGATAAATGATCTAGGTCGCGAAATCGCCGTTAATCGTTGCGCTCGCATTCTGATTAAACTACTTTTCATCCTCCCCTCTGTCCCGTTTAGGGTCGTGGCCAGCGTTCCTACTTTATTAAGAGTGAGCACATTCCAGGGCCATCAGCTGGATGCTGAGGCGACATTCACGGATCGAGAGATTATCCGCGAGCGATTCTAATAAGCAACGATCGTTCGTGTTCGGTAAAACGCGCCGATATATATTTTTTGTTTCGGTTTAATGGACATCTTTGCATATTTACGAAACAATTAATTGTTTTTTGAACAAAAAAAGTGTCACCGTTTTGTAATCAGCCTATGAATAACATACCTCGCTTTTCTCTTATTTACGCATGTGTACTTTATTCACAAACTGTGGAAAATATATCAAGTTGTAAAAAAAATAACAGTTACTTCTTTTTTCTTTTTCACGGCATTGTTCCTCCTCCTTATATATATATATATTTTTTTCTAAGATGTCTTTTCCTTTGCACATTTTTTTCATTTTACTTTCTTTTTCTTTTCTTTTTTTTTTTGTGAAACTGGCCATATGATAGCGATATATGATCGCGTGCGGCAATTAGAAAGCCATTATCTCACGTGGCGCGTTTGGCTATTGTGCCAAACAACTACTAGGGGGTGAAGAAGAGTGGTAGATTCTCACGGAGTTTCTACACCTTCTGTGTCCGGGGGTAGATAGATGTCCGGCAATCAGGTGCAGGGACCCCCAACCGCCTTTGAATCCGTCGGCCGGCAGCTGGCTGATGCGTTCTCGTTGACGCGGAGCCATCATCGTGCCTACGGCCCTCCCGCTGTTTCGTTTTCGTGTTTGGACATTGAACGAGCTTGAGAGGAGCCACGTCCAAAATACCGGGAATGCTCTTTAGAACGAAGGGGCAAGGATTTTTTCGAAATTCACCGTGAACGACATACGCCACGTTCCAGAGAAAGAATGACAGACGTAGAAGAGGAACGGTAACGGTTATGATCGTAAAATTGAAGGATTTTCATTTAATCTCAAAGAGACTTTTCACTTTTTAGTTTCTTTTGCTATAGGAGGTATTACAAAAAAATATTTTATCCGTTGATACTTTTGTCACTAAAATATACTTTCTCTAAAAGATATCTTTTATTTTGTTATTAATATATTTATAATATATTTTTGTATTCTTGTACTGAAGCGTCGGGTTAATAGTAATTTATATTAGTTTCTCCACGCACATGGATTCTCCGCAACGTGTGATTGGCGTATATCATAAAATTTACACACCATTATTACACGTAACATAATGAACGACGCAAATGCATGACAGTGTAGGAAGTTTCAATTATATAGATAGCCATGGGACGATGGAGATTTACGATGATGATGACGGTGTGTCATCGCGATTCTGCACGACACTCGCAGCGGCAGGCGATTCTGAAAATGATAGCGCTGGAAATTCATAGTGGCGGCTACATACACGCGCGGTTCATCCAGCCGCGTTAAATTCGACCGTAATAATGATTCGACGATCGTGCACGTTCATTTCCGAGGAGTTAATATTCAAAATGAACATTAACAGAGAACGCACGCTACCGTTAATCTCCAATGGCATGTGGGACCGTTCACGGTGCGCCGCAGGTCGTCGCTTTACTGCATTCGCGTTAATTATGCAAATGAATAATTAGCATTTCGATTATTTCGGCAACGTCACTGTCTACGTCGCGGAAAATTTATCGCGCCGATATTAATTTATCGTTCTACTCTCGCATGCTCGAGCCGACGGAATTTATCATCTCCATGTATCGATAATACGAGACGAACCGTAAGTATCGATCGTCAAACTGTCGCCCGTACGAGATTAATAATAACTAGACAATAATTTATGATCATCATCTATCGACATCATCTTCGATCGGTTCATCAATTTTCTTGCGAAATCATCGAGAGAATCGTCGTAAAATTCACAAGACTCTTGTCTCGTAATGAAGGTATTATGAGTCGAGGTCAAATGTCGCGAGACTGTCGAGCACACTGTCGTGGGCCGTCTCGACTGATCACCAAGTACCAAGGAATGGCAAGAAGGAAATTGAAAGATTTTTGTTTTCAATCGGAGAACTTTGTGATCGCCGACGGAACACGACGAATCTACGAATATTAATCGTTCGAGTTTACCGTCGAAAGGTTCTCGCACGAATCGAAAGAGTGATCAATGCGAACCGATTCGAACTGACTGCAGAAATAAACTGTTAGCCTCCATGAATATATTCATATCCCCTTATCAATATTCAGAACCTACTTTCCCAACTATGCTTAAATCCACTAAAATCGAGCGGCGCCGAACACGCTCGGTATTCGACAGAATGAGGCACGATCTTCGATTTCTCATAACGACAGTTTATGCCTTCCCGATTCGTGTTCCCATTTCTCGAAGGCGTTGAAATATATGAACGTAATCGTTATGATGATTTTCTTTCTTTCCTCATGTTTACTCTCTGTAACAGAGAACACGGCGCTCTTGGCATTATGTATTTTCACGAAAAAAAATATATGGCCCACTCGGAACTCGTCCAAACGCATTAACGATCCTAGTAATTGGCAGTAAACACGTACAATTAATTTACTCGAACTTGGCACTTGTTTCGGCGGATAGGAATCGAAATCGGACAGAAATGGAGGATCGGAGGCTTCCTTGGACCATTTCCAATTCCGTTCGGCTTCCTTCGCTCTCTTTCATCCGTCATTGCCTGTTGCGTTATTTTGCTACCTCGAAAGTACGTGGATTCGGAAATACGTGAGTCGTATTTTTAAAGGTTGTGAAGATTAAAGAACTCTTGGCGAACCAGTCCACGTCTCGAGGATCCAGAGGATTTAAGTCGGCTTCAACAAATAGATTGCCGCGCTAATGGATGGGAGTTCCGATTTGATATTACCTTTCCCTATCCCGTCGCTTCAAGCAGGAAATTAGCAAGTCTTAGGAGATCTCCTGTTAATCGTCGGGGTGATTTCTGCGGCATCGCTTTCGGACAATTTGCCGCGACGAAATTTCATTTGTCCCCTTCCTTCCGCATGCCAGCAGTCGTCGACGAACCCTTCGAGGGTTCTCTTCTCGCTAATCCACCTTATTCACTCTTTATCTCCTTCCATTCGACTTTTCCTAACATTCGCTTTTCGTCGGAAATGAAGCTTACAGAATTAATCGGTGTTATCCCCGAGTCCTTGCTCGAAATCCACGAAACGCTTCACGGTTTCATCACGATCACGATTTTCAGAATGAAGGACGAGGAGGCGAATGAATGACAACGAGTGAAAAGGAAAATCAGATTTCGGCCGATGCGTCTTGGAATCGGATTAGAAAAGAATGAACTCGTATAAAATTCTGATCGGTATAAAACATCTTAAAACCGGTGTAGAGAAATCTTTTCGAGATTATTTTATTTGATTTTATCGTCGAGACAGACTTGGAGCACAGGAAGAAACATTTGTTCTTTATAAAAGAATGTTAGAAATTATTATTTTAAATAAATCTCGATTGTTTATTTTGTGTGATTGTGTGGCGATTTTATTATAAATAATTTTACTGGAATATGTTTAGCACTTTTTAAGTATCTAAGTTTGTAAAACTGTTTTGAAATAAATGTGCAATTAATGCATGAATTTTAAACGAAACACAACGGTCTCTGCAAATGGTCTCCCGCATCAACGATTTACACTCAGCAATTTCTCAGTAATTACATAGATATCATAAGAGAATTACACGCTACTTTGTATCGATAGCACCCGCACGGTGCTCTCCTCGACAATTTTCGCGTCGCAGCTGCGTTCTCCGTTTCACTCGACGAGCGCGCGCGCGTAATTAAAAGAGATTTTATGATATTGAGAGGGATATTATGAGAGGAGAAAAAAAAAATGATGTGCTCACCTTATTACTCCGTATATCGCGTATCCGCTCGGATGCTCTACTATCAGCGACGATACGCACACACACCAAAGAGCACCAAAGAAATCATCTATCACAATTGGTCTCTGATAAGATTCTCTTTCTCTCTTCGTATGTTCCTTCACTTGATATAAATTTGTAAAAAAATTTCACTCGTACACTTCGGAGCGCTATTTACAAGCCTCTAAGGTCTTACACAAAATCTATTACGTACTACATAAGTGCAATAACGAAACACGAAAGTATCGATTTAGAAAAATGCAAAACGACCGATGACGACGCGTCTCGATCACGGCGACGTGTATCACTGGCCCGTGTATCGGTGGCCCGCGTTTTCTTTTACACCGGGTGCCCACGAGGTCCCCATTGAGGAAACGTGCGACGCGTCCGTCCCTTCATGCGAGGCGCAACCGATCAGCCGGAGAGAAACGACGTACCAACTAACACCGTACCGTCACGGCGCCACGGCACTAACTGACGAGAAACTCTAGTTGGTCGTCGGCGGGATTGCCGAGGAGAGGGGAAGTAAACCCGCGCGGCTCTACAGGAAGAGAGAGATAGAGAGAGACCCTCTCATACGGTCTCGCGTCCTCGTCCCATCGCGTGCAAGTCTCTTCTTCCCGCTTACGCTTTCGCCCTCCGTCACCATCTAGTGGTAGATCGACGTACCCTGGCGAGCGCGCGCCGGTTCACTACCCGTGTGGTGGACAGAGAGAGAGGGGTGGGAGCGAAACGAGCACGTGAGACTGGTAAAGAGCGAGGGGCGACGAACGAAACGGGCTACGAAAGGTAGGGGGTGGGAGAGGGAGGTCAGCCAAGGCCGGTATATGGTGGCGAGGTTGCAAAATATGTTGTAGAAATGGGGTGGCGAATGAATGCGGTCGTCCCGTAGACTAGCGATTTTATTGATCTTTTTTCCACCCTTCGGATACGCGCGCGGCTCGCTTAATTAAGCGACCGAACTATAAGGTCGTATACACCTCTGGCCAAGTATTTCGACGGAGTGGAGGGGCGTTGGGGGTTATTGAGATAACTTTTCAGAACAATTTTTTAATGTATTTTCGCAGAATGATATATATATATATATATATATATATATATATATATATATATTATGTGTATGTATATATTATATACAGAGCTTGCTTTCGATCGATCAAGCTTCTGATAGTATATATGGCTCAGAATTGATAAAAATGTATTCGACGCGCAGCATATAGTTTCTGTGCATCCGTTCTGAGAGCTATAAATTTTTCACGAATCAAGCAAATGCGAGCGATTAATTTTATTTAGTTCATCCATTGTACGATAACGTGGAAAATATTGATCGTTAATGTAAACATTAATCATCGCAGTATTAAATCGATATAAATTGACGCAAATGATTAGCGGGAGGGGGTGTGAGATAATGAAAACGGATATATCGTTATTCGTTTTCTGATTGACGGACCGTTATCGGTCGATCGTAAATTTTCAGACGTCATCATTCGTAATAATTTATTAGCGCTCCCGACGCGAAAACCCATAAAGATCTCGCGAAATTGTGAGATATTGTGTCTTATCACTTTCCGGTTCCGACTCGTTCGATCCCGAGGGCAAGCCGGTGGGATTCGAATTAGTGTTTATGGCACCCGTGGGCGACAAAAATCCCTTTTCGCGGAACGATTGCAACAGTCGGACAAGCATTACATGCCGGTATCATCATTTTTTCTAATATCAGTTCGATAAATATCTATTTATTTTCTAAAACTTAACATTTTACACAGACACACAGTATTATATATTAAGTATATCATAAAGTATACTTATATAAAATTATATTATATTATATACTACATTATACTACACAATGAGTTTTTATACACCTGTCATCGCGCAATGATTAATTAATCGCCAAATAGGACGTTAATTATGTATATTTGATCTCGTCGCTCGGGAAATTTAAATGCATCAGCATGCATTTCGGTTTGTCCGATATTTTCTAGCCTAATCGGGAAATCGGTCACGCCGTAAATCTTTAAATAAACACGATTAATCGCTCTCGACAAGTTTGCTTCCCAAACTTCACAGCGGCGGGCTTAAAATGGATTTACTCGATCCGAATGCATTAACGACGGGATAGAGAAGTAGTTGCTGTGCTCTCAAAGAGTCCGTCGGTTGGGAGCGAGTGCTAATTAACGATTCGATCACGAAGCTTCCGGTGCCGGTAGACAACGTCGTCACCTCCACCGGATTCTCTTTGATCCTCTTCTATCTCCGTTTCATTCTCTTATTCGCGTCTCCCTTTTCCGCCAACCTTTCCACCTACACATCCGTCCGCGGATATCACACACAGACAGCGCATACATATGCCCGTATGTACCAAAGCCGGCGTATGTTCGCAGCGATGTGTCAAAAAGCACATTAATTGCGAAAAGCACGCCTTCTCTTATTCTTTGAAAGCCTAAGATTTATGCATTGAAACTTTTAACCATAATGCAGAATTTAACTTTTCACCTGCACTTATGTATAATCTTAGAAAGATTTTTCTTCCCAAGATTAGAAAATGCAATGGGAAAGTCAATACAAAGTGCGTAGATAAAAAATGAAAAAAGTAAAGGATTACGCGGATTTGATCAGTCTGACGTGTTCATCTTTATCCCCCGTAAGGTCGCGTCTCATCGTCTATCTACTCGCCCTTCCAAGGACCAATCCTCGAGCCCGCGTATACGCAAAAGGGGGAGGACATGCGCCCGCAGACAAGAGATCTAATATACCCGTCGGTTACATTAGCCGGATTTAATTTAAGCTCCGACCCCACGACGTAAGCATGCCGCTTATGTTCTCTATCTACCTACCGCGAGTGAGAACACACGTTGGCGCGGGGAGGAAGAGGACCCCTCGAGATGGCAGAGATCGTCGGGAAGGTGAAAGAGAGACGGATGGAAGATAGAGGTATGCGATCGTAGCACGAGAGACGCCGCCGTTTTATTGTAATTGCGCTGTCGTACTAGCAGAACGCCGCCGTTCTCTCTACGGCTAACTGAGTACTCGCTAATGTCCGACCATTCCAGAAGAGGGACAGCTTCATTAACGGCAAAAAAAAAACCACCCCTCTTCCTCACCATCGTATGTCATTTTTTTGCCCATTCCGCGATTAATCTGACCAGTGCGCGTATATCGGAGGCAGCTTTTCTTCTCTGGTTTATTTCGATCAAGGTCTGAAATTTAACGATCGGCGTCTCAGCCCGGGACTGTAACGTATTATCGAGAAACAACCACGAAAACAAGCGATACGATAACTTTTTTGAGACGAAGATAGCGACGCGTCCCGATACGTACTGTTGGAAGAATGTCGAGATATTTCCTCTCTCGCAGGTTGCTGTTTGCCCTCCATTCGGTCCCGTTTCTCTTTTTCTTACGTCGACAAATACAATACTCTGAGACGCGGGCTAAGCTCATATTTATTTATGAAAGAGGAAGTGGCGCACAGTTTGTCTGCTTGGCATAGATATATATATATATATATATACATACATTCCGCGTAAGCGCGTAGGGCACGTAAGAGGGGCACACGCGAAAAGTTGCGCGCCGTAGGTACCCGGGAAACTTTCGACGCGCTCAAGCGAAATCGCACGTTTCATTGTTACTTTTGTACGTTTTTGAGCGACGATATGGTAGACGCTCAGCCGCCGTCGCCGCCGAATGTATGGCGCAAATAAAACTGCCACGTCGGGCGAAGTTACCGTAACCGTTTTTAGTACTTTATGACATCCGTAAATCTCCGCGGGTTCAGGAAGAGGCTCGAATCATTCCGAGGACACCGGCTATCTTCGCTGAAAATTGACGAGGTCACTGTGTCGAGGAAACGAAGTTCCCGCGTCTCATGAATAATCGCGCCGGACATCGGGGTCACGTGTGAACTTCCTTAGATACGTCACGGACGCGTAAGAAAAATTTATCGCGAAACTTTCCGCCGTCGTTATCGCATACGCGACGTTCCTTGATCATGTAATATTCGCCTTGAATTTTTATGCGATTATTTTATGTCAAAACAGACCTTTCTGTCGCCATTAAAATTCTGTTGAAATATGTTGAAAATTATTTCTGCGTCTGTGTATGCCAATTATATTAATCATAAAAAGAGAATTTTCTTTAGCGAAATATTTTTGCTATTTATGTAATAGTTTGTAAAATTCTGTATCAAGAGGATAATACTTAAAAATTTTAATTTAATTTATTTGAAAATCTGATATTTACAAAATTGTTACAAGCATGATTAAATGAAAATGTGTAGAAATTAAGAAAGAAATTTTTTTCAATATACAAGTTATTTTTTAAAGTAAATGGAAAGTTAATTCAACGACCTCAACACCCATTTTTTATTATAGTTTCAGGTAATTCAATCTTCGCAAAACTATAAAATTAAAAAAAGACGAATAGAAAAAAACGCGCATTCCTAGGTTAGTGGTTAGAAAGTTAACACGTATAATATATTTCGAAAATTTACGACACTTATAAACTCTTGCTGCCGTAAGAATTCGGTTTCCTGCAAAAATATCATCTATCTTTAGTAAAAAAAAAAAAAACCTGCAAAAGGTTCCTATTAAAAGTTGAAAAAGTTATTTCAATAGTTACATCGATTACAAGAAGTTTTTGTATTCTTTAACAATCGTTTTAGTAACATCCTTTTCAAAATCCTTTCTTGAATTCACAAGAGTTCTACCTCCGTTGACACCCAGATTTTTCCAAGAAAAACATAGTCAACAATAAAATCGGTCAGTAGGACGAGCTGACGTCTCTTGTTATCTCCTATAACGTGTTGGATTACAATAGTATACCTTCTGAAGTCTATTGTTTTATATAAACCAAAAATCTTTTCACTACCGAGAAAGGGACAAAAAGGATCTTCACCACCAACTGATTTCAGGACATTTAAGAGAACCCTATCTTTTACGATAGGGTTTTTTTTAAAGAAAAAATTGCAGTGTATGACCACGCATAAAAACCGAAGTCAATAAAGATATCGAACTATTTTATTCTTTTGGCACAAATAGATACAAAATAATCTACTGGCTTTAACTTCGGACAGTTCAATCCTACCAATTTTTATGAAATGATATTTATATATTCTATATTTCGAATTTTGATATTTTTCCTTTCTCTTTTTTTTCTCTTCCTCTATTATATAGTTCTTCCTATATATTTTTTTCTATATTTCAAATGAACGTTATGTATATTACTAAATATCATAATGCAAAAAATATGCACACTTTCTATAATAAATTAAATTTATAAAACTCTTGCTAAAAAATAATAAACTCGAAATTTTTTTAATTAAAGTTAGAAAGATATCAGTTTATTTGATAAGATATTCTATATCATGTATATTCATCTCAGCGATTCATCGCAGACTTAATTGACATGTCAAGAGGTAAGGACAGCTAATATGTATTACATCGAGATAACGCGCGAATATTTCGTAAAGAATTTCGTCAAAAGATCTGCGTACGAAGTGCAATTCGTCAATTTTGCCGGATGCGAAATAAATTCCTTTATCGATCAAAGCTACGCGTGGGCGGTTGTGCAACGCAATGTGATACTCGACGAATAACTATTACTGTGAGCTCTGTGATGTTTTCCCCAGCAACACTGAGGATCTGCTTTCGTCCGGAATCTCGGAGCTTGTACGCGTTATATGTGTAAAAGAGATGGTATATATGAACGGAGATTTTATTGGAAAACGGAAATCCGCTCTCGCGTAGATGCCGCCGATCGAGGCTCGAAATAAATTGCGCGCCTTACAGAGGACTCTCGATCGACCGGAGACTCTTCTCGGAAGAATTTTTTTATGAAGTTTAGCGCTCTCTCTGGCAATAAACGGAACATATGCGTCTGACAAAGGATGCGTTTACCGTTAAATCGCGTTATTCGTTAAGCGACCGTCTCCCGCGATGTTTCGCTTTATTTTCTATGCAAACGAGCTTCGCGGTGTCGGACGGATATAATCGAACCTTGAAATATGGTTAACGTACGAGGCGCGAAAAGCTGCAGCGATCGAGGATATCAACTTACTAATATCATATATTTTTATAACGAAATATGAAATATATATATATATATATATATAACTTATATATACTTATACTTTGAATTGAACGTAGGATTCGTACGCGAATAGCTTAGACGTGATATGCAAATCACTTGTAAAGTAGGTGCTTTAAATACAAATTCAGTATATAACTACATTCCAAGCGCGTGTTTTCGCGATATTACTCGACTGTAGTATTGGGTCACGCGCATAGCTATAAGTTTTCCATTTCTCATACAATGGAATGTAACATGGTTCCAACATGGTCTGTTGAAACTTTTGTGGCGTTTGGTAAGATCCAGACGATCGTAATTCTTAAACAAATCCACCATCAAAAGACTTTGACAAGCACATGTTCACGACAACTGCGATATTTCTTCGCCCGCATTGCAATAAATATTCGAAGAGATGCGTCCCATAAAAATCTTTAAAAAATAGCTATTATTCTCCGCATAAAATTTCTTTTTATGATAGATTTAATTTAATTTAAATAAAAAGACTCGTCATATTTTATTTATTAAATTCATAAATTTAAATTTGTATTTTTCTAGAAATAAAGAACGCAGAATTTTTTAAACACACATAAATATAGCAGAATATAACTGTAGAGAGGAGATCGGGCAGTCGGTCTGAGTTATATTGCTTTTAACCAGGTGAATTCCGACGGCGAAACGCTTCGTCTGGTGCCCGCCATCCCATTCAACCCCCGGGGCGCTCTTCGTCATATTGACTTCGTAACCCGTATTCAGCCGACCATAATTTTCATGAACCCTGAACCAAAATCTCGACAGCCTATCATCGTGCCGTTTTTTCGCGAGGATCGCCACCAGTCGGCGGTAACTGATCGAGAGCCGATCGGGCATTGCCTTTTTGCGCCGGATTCGCACGATTTTTCGATCGCGTAACGATACGGCGCCGACCAATAAACACAGCCTGCGGACGAATTCTGCGTGTGCGAGACTAGCACGCATCAGAAACAGCGGTTCACTTGGAACTTTGTGACGTCCCTCTCTCCCTCGTCCCTTTCGTACCCCGAACGAGACGAATCGGGCTTCAGACAATGCGTTGCACTTTCGACACGAGCGAGCACGCCGACACCCAACCCAAGTCCTACCCCGCCGCACGTGCGTGCCAATCCATTATCCGAATTGGCTTATTGAAATTTCTCCGCACTGACGGGGAACGGATGGATATTCATTCGTTCAGTCCGGCGAGACTCACTCAAGGCGAGAGAACTCGCTCCCGTTCGATCTCGTTCGGTCCCCACGACATATACTTACACGGGCATATGCTTGCCGACAGCGCGGGCGTACAGAAAAGCAACCGTTCGAGTAGGGGGAGTAGAGAGTTCGCCATTTAATTTCGTGACTTACACGCCGGCTCGCTTAATTGTTTTGGCTGTCGAAGGGCGCTTAGACGCTTCATGCGTCTTTGTCCGTACGGGCGTGGAAATGCTTCAAGAGAGATGTCTACGACTTTCTTCTACTTAGTCTAGTTATATTAAATCCAATGGTATGTGATACTTCATACTGTCATATATTATAATATTAATGCACAATTTAATAATCATAAACGACATGTAAAAATAGCGGTATTTAAATCTGTCAAAAATATTTATAAATCATATATATTATCAATTTATAAATCAGTAGTTTTAGAAGAAAGTGTAAGTTATTAATATTAATCATATTTTATAACTAATATATCTACCAATATTTGTCGGCGAAGATTATGATATCAAATTACTTACCGATACTTGTCGCGTTGAGTATAGAAATTTGATGGAGTGTCTCGCGTTCCTTACTGTTCGAGTGTCGCCGTGAGAATAATAAAGTCGTAACCCATAACACTAGCGCGCTAATGTTTACATCGTCAAGGCCATATACCATGTTATGTTTGGAATATTCGTTGCCGAAATATTTTCCGTACTATGACGTATATACAAACGGAATATTAAATTATACATGTATTTTAAATTATAAATCAATTATTAAATTATCAATTAATATATCGCGGAGTTTATTATATACTGGTTTATTATATACAATATTGTTACCCCTTTTTCGCGATTATCTCAACGATGAACATTACTTTATATTAATAAAAGCTTGTCGTAACTGACAATGAGTGAGACACATTTGATAGTCTAAATATTAAGTGGGTGTGTAATTTTTATTTAATTTATTTTGAAAAAGTAGAAAACTAGAATTAATATGTAAGTAATTACACATACACACATAAAATAAATGGCACGCGCGTAGCGCGCGTTTATAGTATTCTAGTGTTAAAAAAAATGGCAGTTTTAAAAATTATATTTCAAAACCGATGAATATTATATTGAAATCAACTTACTATTGCGTTTAATTTTTTTATTATAATAACGTTTTCTTTTTTTGCGTCATTATTTTTTAATTTGTTGACGTGTATAAAATTAAGATACTCTTTCAAATGTAAAGAACTGGCTAACCAAGTTGACAGAAATCGACGAGCTGTCAAACGTTCGATTGTTACTTCTCGGTAGCAGCTTGCTGTTTAATTTCGTCGCTGACGTCAGCTTTATTGACGCGGTTAGAATCATCCACTGGTTGTCGAAATGTCTGCCCTCCGTTGCTGTTTCTGCGGACGCACGAAACCTGCATAAATATACCGTTGTTTGTTTGCCCGTCGTTAAGGAAGGAATCCAGAGCGCGTTGAAACCTCTAGACTCATCCTGCTTGAGCTTTACGTTCAAAGCATAATTTCGCCAGACAAGATATATCAGGGATCCTTTAAGTGGCGCTAAGCTTACGATGCAACAACATCATACATTGGAAACTTTATAAAGGATATAGCACTTAACATAGATGCTAGGATATATTACACTACATATTTAGCACAATCTACAGAGGCCATTAGATAGTGTGCTTTAAACTTTCACAGACTATCGAATAAATTCTCAGTTACTTTGTCAATTATGTAGATCACTGCGCTTTGCTGGTTTTATTACCATCTCTATTTATTGACTCTCTCTCTCTCTCTCTCTCTCTCTCTCTCTTTCTCTCTCGTAGTGAATCTACAAAGACGACCGCAAAATAGGTCCATTAAACGACCCTTTGAAATTTCTCGAAACAAATTCCCCCGAAATGTAATATTATCTCTAAATCCGCCCCGACTTCGTTGCCGCAAAGCGCGGTCCAATCCGTTGTATCGCATGCGCATGAGAGAGAAAGAGGGTGGACCACGCCAGACACGTGTTGTTTTGTAGAGAAGAATCTGTGGCACCCCGTGTATCAAGCGCTCGTAAATAATACCGCTCTGTATATTTGAATGCTCCTGACGGATCCCACATGCCATTTGGGAGGGTTCGGACGGCTCTTACGGCCACGTGTGTGCGAATTTTGAAAATGCACGCTTGCGCGCACGATATGCAATCGACATTTGCAAGAAATGGCGCTAAATCCTCCAATTCCTCGCTTCTATTTATATCCGATTGAATTTTTAATTGCAATTTTCTTTAACCATCGAAAAGAACGTTTTATGAAAAATCGGTACATTACGCGGGAAAGAGATGCGAGGAAACGGATAAAAGGGGCGGAGAGAAAGGCTCGTAAGGTTTGCGAGCGAGGAATTTAAGAATTCTCGTTGCTAGAAGCGCACAGAGTATAATAATTCACCCGACGCCCCGCCGTGAAGCTTAGTGACGCGCGCCGTGCGCGCATTTTATTCCGCAAGAGGCCATTCTCGGTAAAGCGTGGTGTAATCCGGTTATTAATGAGAGTGGTAATCGCACAGTGGCTACATCGTGTAACGATGATAAAAAATGATGTACGCGCGGTCGACGTATGTGCGCTCTGTTGCTGGCGTTCACTTCGGAAGCTAATGCGTTTTCGGTATAGGTAGAGAGCCGAATGATTGATTACCGCGAATAAGAAACGCGCGTCTTCGCTCACGCGCGATCGTGACGTATTTACACACTCGGCCTTTGAAGCGCTCACACAAGCGCAATATAAACGAATTCAAAGCAGAGCCGTGCGTGTGCTGCCCGGAACGATTCCGTACCACTTAGGGTCGTCGCGCGAACTCGGCATGAGTCAGGGCAATATTATTTCTTGGAAACGCATCATTGGACAACCTGTTACGCGCTTTATATCGGGGAAACGTTATTTTTCGCATTATAAGAAACGTTTCTTCCCCATGCAACGGTATCCACGGAGGCGTATTCCCTATCCTCCCTTCTCCACTCAGGGATCGCGAAGAACGCACGAGGATGGCGGGGTGCCACCGAAATCATATTTCATGTCGGTCGATGCGAGATTAATAACGGCCAGACACGTTTCGATTTCCCAGAAGTACCTGTCGGCCCGGCCACACACTACGCTCGTCGAGGAAAAGTACGTGAACGGGACCTCTTAGCTGCCTTAGAGTGCTACGAACAGACATCGACGAAAGAGAGTCGGTGGTTAATTATCGCTTTGACGGCGGCGGTTACCATCATGACCAGAAGTGGGGATGATTTTTCACGCTGGAGCGAATCTGCCATAAACACTCCGGGTAGGTAGGTAATAACCACCTGGAAAGAGTGGCCTCATTGTTCCATTCCATTGTCTTGCGCCGTACCATTGGATTCCCCTATTCTCTTGGGCTTTCAACTTCTCAAATTAACCGAATGCCATCTACTTGCACGCCGCTACCAATTACACTTGCGTTCTTAATTAACGGCAATGGTCGTCAACGATCTCGTCCGCCTTCACGCGAGCGTCTCAAAGACCTACTTCAACGACACCGCGTTAAATGGGCGAGAAATTACTCTATGATTCGTGGAAGTGATTTCAAGAAAATTAATTTATCTCATGCGTGATTCATACCCGATCACTTCGACAAAAGTATTTTTAACATTCTACAATATTTGCATCGAGATTTTAAACAGTTATTATAACACATTTACTGTAGAATAATAATTATAGTTATTTTGAAATATCATATATATATATGGCATCGTTTTGTTACTTCTTTTGTCACGGATAAATTTTTAATTAAGGGCAATAATCGATGCCGATTTATTTTCGATACAAAGCTTGAAAGCGAAACAAAGTACAGCCACCACTTTCGGAAACAAGAGCAACTTGTCTCGATAACGACCGTGAAAGAAAAGTTCTGGGGCCGATGAGAGAGAAATGCTCGGCGGTTCTTGGGCAGTAAATCAAGTTTCCTTTTCCAGTTCGAAGACCGGTGGAAGTGTCCGATACTGTTTGGCTAAAGCACGACGGGGCGCCAACTGGGTGAAAAGCGGTGCGTATATATAAGACGGCGAGGGGAAGAGAGAGAGAGAAAGAGGCGGGTCTCGTTAACCGCTGACAGGAAGGCGCGTATAGCTCATCGAGTCGAATGGCCTTCCGGTGCTGTGAAAACCACCAGCGAAACACGTTCTGAATAAGGTCGTGGATGTTTGGGCGTTCGCCGTTTGAGCGGCAAAATGGATGAAAGATCGACCGACGATTCGGCACTGAGGTGCCGAGTGGCACGATCATTTGACATTTTTCAACGATTAAAAGAAATCATAAATTGAAAATTAATAAAGATATTTGATACTATTGAAAAATGAAAATATGTGATAAATTTAAATTTCTCAGATTTGAATATTTTTTATCATAAATATTTTATCTTTACGTAAAAATTATGATCTTTATATTTAGTAAAATAATATTATCGGAATAAGAATGTAAAAATGTATTCTTTGATATTCAGATCCTCTCTTCTATCGTTGCCTATTTTATCAATTACTTATTTAATAAATATTTTAAATGCAACGTGATATATTTATAATGTAATAATGTACAGATGCAATAAAAATTTTTGCGAGAAAAGTATGTGATAAGAGTTAGTATCTCTGATTCCTTGACCTTCTCATTAGCTCATGCTTTCGCGATATACAGTCAATAGCTGCGAATAGCGGAAGTCCAGTTTGGTAAGCCGGTGGCGTGGAAAGGCAGCAGGCGTGGGAGGGTGGAAAATCTATTCCACAAACGTTTGTCACGGTCGTTATTTTAACAGGCCCACAAGAGGTCTTTTTTCAGCTGCGTGTACGCGATAGCCACCGTTCGCGTTCGCCGTCGTAAAATGGATGACGCTGGACGGTCGATGGACGACGAAAACTACGACAACGCAAAAAGTTATCCCCATGGCTCCGGATCTGACTTTCCGCCCCTACGGAAGCAGCCAGGATCGCCGCGAAAGTCGCTAAGAAAAAACGAACGTGGCTAAGTGCTCGTTTCGTAATTATCTTTGAGAGACGCCGATGCTTACTAAACGAAACTTTTTCAGCCGGTACTTCTCTTGATGAACCTTAGTTCAATTATGATATCTAATTATTAAATTGCATGGCAAAAATAAACTAATCTTGTTTTCGCGTAACTTCTTTTCCACTCGCCCATAGTCTGGAAACTTTCTTTTCCTTGGTCAAATTAATTTTAAATCCACTTGATTCTGCCTACTACATATTCATCGGCAAACTTTAATATAAATTCTATAACGGAATAGAAGCGCCAATGATTAGAATTGTTATTGCTAAAGCTCTACATTGCTTACGATATCGAGCAACGAAATTCGTGTAAACGAAATTTTATCAGTTTTAATGATTATTGCGCGCTTTTAATTGTTTTTAGTCAAATATTCTCTGTACATTTATTACATTTCGGCTTTATTTCCGCGTGTATTACGGGAAACAAAAATGCGATAGAAAGTGAGATAGAAAGACCCGCATTTGAAAATTTTAAGAAAAAAAAATACAGAAAAATAGTGGGACTAATTCGAGCCTTTTCTAATTTCTTTTTTTCCATCGCGTGCAAAAGAACATTGACTGGAAAGTGGCAAACGGCTGTTGTTCGATGCATATCACCGAAATCGACGAGATTATTACAGTCGATATCGTATGTACGCTTTTGCTTTTAGTTAATGAACGATGCCGTCGTGCGGTCATCTTGGCGGTCGCGCTTCTATGCTCTGTCCCAAATTAGTCGCAGACGTTTCATTTATAATGCGCTGCCGGCCATTATGCCACCCGGATACAATGGCATTGTGCACGAGTTTCTCACCCCCGAACGCATACACACGCATCGTTCCGTTACCCAGGAAAGAACAATCCGAAATGTCGGTGCTGCATGCGGCACACCGGAGCTTGAAATCCCTGGGTCCGCGTGTCGGCGATCCCCCGTACGCCACCCCGTGAAAATTTCAACGTTTAGACCGCTTTTAATCCGATGCGCCCGCTCCGTCGACCATCACCATTAATCGCCATGAGAAGCGATTTCGATGAATGAATCATCCGTTTTGACTTTTGGACCCGGAGCAGCTCCGAAAGCGGTCGCGTTCTATGAATCTCGAGAGGAACAACCGTGAAAACCGTGGATTAGGGCGCTGTTGTGGGGCAGACAAAGTCGGGAAGTTCTTCCTGAGAATGAACCAAGTCATCGTGCGTATGCCAGCGATTATATGAGAACGACGCGAACTCGCCGGCGAAGAGAAACGCCTCTTTTAATTGCCGTGTGTAGTAAGCGGATTATTTTATATATTTTTCAATTCGCGCCGCGCGTCAACCGTATATATATATATATACGTGACAGAAACCACTGCGCGTAAAAATCCCAAAAACTATGTAAATTTCGGCTGTCTCGGCGAGCGATAACACGCGCTGGAATTAAAAGTTAACCGGCTAACCACGCGAGTCACATTATCAAAGTCACGCAGCTCTTTCTGACGGAAGAGGCAAGCCAACGTGATTAAAGTTTAACGCGTGCTTGGGTCAGCAAAAAAAAGGAAAAAAAAAAAAAAACGTCAGCTGTCCGGCGCGCTAGCCGGGGAGATACGAGTGCATTCCACGTTATCGCTCGCGTCCCTCGTCATGCCGAGAGCTATATATATATCGGGGGCATAACGTATATCCTTCAGGAATTCCCCGGACGGTCCCGGGCGATTTAAAGGGCGGGACGGACTTCCGGATTTTTCTGCGGCATTTTTTTTCCACTTGGACGACGCTGTAAATCAAGCGACGGGCCCCTCGCGATGGCGACGGAGAGAGAGAGAGAGAGAGAGGGGGGGATGTCTTGGAAAATCTCTTCCGACAGTCCTACCCGGCGGCCCCCAATTAAAACGCTCGTGTTGCGCCGAAAAATTCTCCGGGAACGAGGCCCGCGCGATCGTTCGCGCGGTCGCTTGGGCGCCAGTGATGCGCAAACTTTGCGAGAGCGTTGATAAATCTCATCCGGTCCGTGACAGATTTCCGCAAAAAATTCACGAGAGCACGTGTGCGTTGATGCGGCGTTTGCTAAATCTTTCCGCCGCGCGGCTTTCCGAGAATCATTAATGCCGTTGTCGTTCGCATCGTTGGATGTTATTGATCACGAATTTATTTGTACGATAAATGCATTAGTGAACGACCAATTACGGAATATTGACGAATAATTTAATTTGTTTGTTAAATATTACAAATATAACTATTATTTTCTTCATATAAGGAGTCGGTTAAGCTCTTAATTTTCAAGTTCTATCAGGATCTTTGCATCAAAAATATTTAAAGCACGAAACATATGTATATGTCAATTTTTTAAATAGAAAATAAATATATTGTTTTTGCGCATGTGTGTAAACTTGTTTTACATATTAATTGATCGTTAATTGAGCGCAAACATTTTGCTAGACTAGCCTGCTTGTAGTAAATAAATTTTGCAACTTACTCACAACACTATACGAGCATAAAATTCAACAATTAATGTCAATTCCGTATCGTAACCTATATTGTTTTTTTCATAATGAGTGTACATTGTTCTCGCTGACACTCTTGTCAGCGGAGCCGGCCGTAAAAGTCCGTTAATGGAGTTAATGACACGGCGTGACGATAAAGTTTTTAACAAATTTACAACCGCGTGACAAGAAAAGAGAAAAAGAGCGAGAGAGAAAACACTCTCGGCCGATACTTTATTTCCTATTTACTGGGAAATCCCTTTGTCACTTTTACTATCGTACCGGCCGGCACACAATGGTTACACGCGGGACATCGAGTAATATCGAGCATCACAGAGGACCAAACGCGCGCGTTCCAACGAACGTTTTACAGTCTGCCATCACGTAGGAACCCTCAAAGCGAAAAGCACAGTGGGAAGAATCGAATTTCACACAATTCGGGCGCCGCCGCGTGTTGGCGCGGCAGAAAAGCAACGAAATTGTTTTTCTACCCTGCTTGCTTGCCGGCGTCGTCCGCAAAAAGCAAATAGAGACGCCTCCGCGAAACATTCTCATGCCACCCGAGATTTTATCTTACGGTGGATTTAGCAACTGGACGCAGAAATATGTACTAAACGAGTTACTCGAGAAAAGAAAATTATAGCGATAAGATTAGAAATAGGTGTGGAAAGAATGAGATAAAAATGAAGATAACGATAGAGGAAAGATGAGAAATATTGATAGGTAGAAAAAAAAAAGTATGAAGTTACGTTTAAAAAAATACATAGATATATGTATGGCAGAGAAATTATAACAGAAGCAAGTAGAGATCTTAGGAGACAGATCTCCAAAAGATGAAAAATTACTATAATCCTATCGGCGTACATCAGCGATAAAACAAGTTAATGAAGATTTTAACCATCAGTCAAGATCTTACGAGACGTGCATATACACGTTCAATGATTATAATAATCCTATCGAAGTAATCGATAGAAATTTGCATTAAGGATTACTCAACATGATTACATCATTAGGGACTGATTGATGAAGACGATGAAGCGTCCGTGAAAGATATATCACGTTATTCAGCTCCAGCTCGAGTAAGGTAGAAGTGGAATTAAGTAACACGTGGACTACGGTAAAAAGTAACAAAAACAAAATCGCGGCGGTAAATAGCAGCGTGGAAAGAGAGACGTTAACGTGGCAGAGAAACGCGGAATGTAAAGAAAGCACGATAATCCGAGCGAGAAAGAAAGAGGAGCCGCGTGAAGGAAAAAACAAAAGGTAGGAACGAGAGAAAGGAAAAAAAATCGCGTCGAGCATGCGGGGGGTACGAGCGAAGGGGTCGAAGTGAGCAGCTTTTTCACGACGACGGAGAACGAGGGAGCCTTGATGGGGAGGAGGGAGGGGGGAGGGACGGAGGGAGGGAGGGCGTCGCGTTGAGAATTACGAGGCTCAGGTGCGCGCGGCTACATTATTAAAAAACAAGAAACCTCATCATTTTCGCCGGCTCTCGTAAAGATATTAAACGGAGACTTTATGTTGCCGGTTGCCGGCTCGTCGCGTGCTCACGTTCGCGCGGGCACGCGCGCCCCACGCGCGGGGATTTCCGTTTCATGTTCCGCCGCGACAGCATGCATGCATACAGACTCGTGCACACGCGATACGCGCGAATAGGTGACGCACTATATGAAAGACGACGGAGGAAGCGCGTATATCGATTCGCGGACTTCCGTTCTTTGTTCATCGCCGGTTCATCGTTTCACGCTTTCTGCTACGTCGCCACGCCGGTTTATATCAGCTGATGAGCTACATTTTATCCAGCTACATTGTAGGGGAGGGGGAAAGATATGGAGAATAATTAAATTTAAAAATAGCGGACCGTGAGCAGATTTGAGACTTTAGATAGGTTGTATATGTATCATAGTACGTTTTAAAAATAATGGAGATTCGTCTCTTTTTTTCTGAAAAGAGCTATGAGATATACCTTGCCGCGAATAAATAGAAAAGAATATCGCACTATCGATAACCGATCTTTATGGAAAGTAATTCGCTACGCACGGTCTGAAATACACGATAATCGATAGTGCTCTTTCTGAAATATTACTAATAGTAATGGCTAAACATTTTTTCACCATGTGTTTATGTGACCTTTTATATCGAAAACTTCTCTTGTATATGTGAGTGTGGCAGAAAGTTTTTCAACACCGCGCGAACTTGGTACAATGTCTTGTACTCCGCGGTCGCTTCTTTCGCCACGTGTACTCGTGCATCGACTAGTGTCAGCAAGTCGAGTTCCCAGCCGATTCCGTTACGACCGTAGACGGTGCACGTATGTGCGCGGCGGATGCATGCATAAGTATATACGCACACAAGATCGCGCGAGCCGTATAGGAGGTATGCGGATCTCGCAAAGAGAAACATAGATAGAGAGAGAGAGAGAGAGAGAGAGAACGTCCGGCTCGCTCGTGGAAAGTTGGCGCGCTGGCGTTAACAAGCAGGTGTTGCAGGTGCCACGAAGCGTCTCTATCTTACCTATGCCATCGTCGCCATTGCCTTTCTCACCGTCTTTGCCACCTCGAGAAAGCAAACGGATTTTCTCCAGAGTCTCCTGGCGTCATACAAAATCCCCGGAAGCTCCTGCCGAAAAGATTAAATCACCTTTATCGATCATATTATTACTGTCCGTTTAATATTGCACGCTTCTCAGACGTATTCGCCGGCACGTATTATGTCTATCGCATAAATAGCGATGCGCGATGCATTCGCGCAGAAAGGCAAGTATATCTTGTTCTGAGATCTTCAAATACATTAGCGTCAGGAATGGCTTAGGGCGCTGTCATGTTCGATCGAGTTGGACATGGGCACGGTACACTGCTCAATCGTTCAATGCCACGTTTCGTTTTATTTCTTTCTCTCTCTCTTTTTCTCGGAGCATATTTATCAAATTTTGTTTCAGAAATAATTACGTTTATGATTATAAAAAAAATCACATGAGATAAATCGGTGAGATTTAATTTAATTGTAAATTAAACGTGATATTTTTTTATTAATTCCATTGTAAACAATATTAATTAATTTATCATTCATACTTATGTAATAAAATTTTGAGAGACTCTTACGCAGAGGTGAGAACCACTGATTTCCGGTAATTATTCATATAATTATTTTGATCTGAATTGATTTTGAAACTGAATTCGCCACGTTGTGCGTGTTTTGATTCTCAACGTCTCGACGAAATCTTTTTGCGCTTTTCCATCCAAGCGACGTGTGGTCGAATGCGTGGAGCGCGCAATGGTGAATGATACGTGGAGTTTCTTTGCGGGCATCTAAGTTAAGAGAGGAGAGAAAAAGAACGTCTACGGCCGAGTGTACGACTGGCTAGACTGTTGATTTAAGCACAGCGGAACGTCGCGAGAGATTGGTACGTTTGCATGGGTGCGAACGTATTTTCGTTCCGCGGTGAAAGAACCTTCTCGGACTATATTTATACTGCGCGCGTGAGTCGTATACAGTTTTATCACGTATACGGTTTTATAGGACGGTTTATCGCGGGACAATAAAGAGCCACTTTAGGTCATAATATGAACTTTTATAAGACATACGTTCACGCGGCATGTCGAAAGAGCATATCTTTGTACCTTTTTTATTATTTTTTTTTTTTTCGTATTATCCGCGTTTAGGTTTCTTTATACACCAGAAAATGCGATCGAGCTGCATTAAATAATTAATTCCTTCATTTTAATTGTTGCGATAATGTCGCAGATAAAGAATAAAGCATTGTACTTTTCTGGTCACATTATATATTTATATCAATCATATATTTTTATAGGATCGTATCAAATGATATTAAATTATTCATTGAAAATTTAATTGAAAAATTATTAATAATAAAAGTAATTAAAAGGAAAAAAAATAGATTCCTTATTTTTATTATTGATTATCTTTACTATTAATATAGTAAAAATAATTAACAATCAAGATAATTAAAGCAATTAATTATAAAGATAATTTTAAAGAGCCCGTTTTGATTTTTCTATTTTACATAACTGTTCTATAAACGTGCTATTTCCTTGTTCGACAAAATACGATATCCGATCAGAGAATAGAAAAGTTCTTAGCGATATATCTGTGTATGTGTGCGTGCCTTGTTTTCTCTCCTATCAATTTTCTCGACGTAAATCTACGGCTATAATCAAAGTTGGTACCTTGCGACGGAGCTACGACCTTTGCCCTCGACAAACGGCTAACTTTGAAAACTCGCATAGTGTCTAGGATAGATAATGCGGACATACATATTGCGCCGTGACTATGGTATCGTACTCGTTGAATCATGCTCTTGTCCATTCGACGAAGAATGTCACGGGACACGTGAACTTCGCCACTGAACTCTCCTCTTGTTCTCTGGAGAGCTCCCTTCTTTTCCCACGTGTGTCTCTCCTGAACTTTTAGAGATTTGCACGATGGTGGCCTCTTGTCATCGTCTCGAAACAAACGTCGTTCTTACACGTTTGAACTTTTGGTAGCAACACATACGAGTATATGCATAAATAAAATATTGTGTGAAACTACGTGTTAAAACAATGGAATAAAATTGAATGAGAAAGTTTAAGTAAAGATATAATGTTCTCGCCATGCGTGATGATATTTATAGTTTATTTTTTGATTAAAATCTTAGAATTTGTATGATCTATAAATATATTATTACACAAAATGTACACAAATATTTTTATCTATTAATTTATTAAATTCCTATAAATTGAATAATGAATTCTTGTATCATAAATTATGAAAAAAGATATTATATTGTAATATCTAAATGTAGATATAAGATACTCATGTGTTTTTTTATTAAATATAATATATAATACGTTAAAAATAAATCTTATAAAACTGAAAAATATCTTTTATAAAATTGAAAAATTTTGCAAGATTATTTTTAAAATGTTAAAGATATAAAAAAAGTATATTTAATCTTGTTAAGTTTTAATACAAACGATTTTACATTTATATTCTATAAGAGTCAGATTAAATTAGCATACTGTACGAGCATACAAAGCATGATATTAGTTCGTGCAATGCTAGGAATCTCTCCCGATTTCCGGCAAAATGCAGAGCTGTAGAAACAGCCTCTCAGTTTCGCCAAATGTAATTTTGCGGAAAGGAGAGATTTGTCTTGTAAGAATTCGCTTTTTCTCTGTAGCCACTAATTGCGTTGCGTTAATAGCGGCCATTATCTATGCATACTGATTTAAACGCCGGCGGAACAATTGTATACTGAAGACAATCAAGATCTCTCTCTGTTTAATCTCTCTGTTTAATCCTTTGATTAAAGAAAAAAGTTTAAAATCAACTAATGAAAGCAACTAGTATTTAAAATTATATATCCGTTTTATAGTCGTCATTAAACATTTTGTTTTCTAATTATTTGAGAAATTAAATGTTACAAGAAAGATATGCTATTCTTTTCTGAAAGCTTAAACATTTATGGATTGAGAGATTGAGAATACAGAATATGAATATAAAAATATATGTGATGCCCTCATTTTTGTAGTACTTTGATATTTTTTTATTGTCATTTTACGAGATCTCTATCTCAATTGAGATTATTTTTAATCTCATTTTTTGTGCGTAGATATCGATTTTGGCGCAAGCGATGATATTCGGATAAACTTTAAGATCGTATCCGCTTATGAAATACTATTGAACTGAACTCGTCACAGCGCGTATCTTTGGCGTTTCACCGACGATCGGTGGAGTACAATCATCCAAAGTGAAATCCGTACAAATATGTACCGATTTCATGCTCGTCTAATCTTTCGCGCCGCCCGGTAAATACTGACAGGGCGTCAATATTGAAATATCTTATCGTGAAAAGCGCTATGCATACCTGAAATATATTGGGAAACCGTAGTTCGCGCGTCGCACGCAATGAGTCAGAATACTAAAAAGATATCTCGCCGGCTGGTTAACTCTATATTCTTTGAGCGAAACGACACAAAAGTGTTTTGCTCTATCTTTTACGATCGGTAGATAAATTTTATTTTCCGAATAGTTTCTCCATTTTTATAAAGCATCAAGAAATAAAATACTTTTATATTGTATCTTTATAATCTTATGACATCCGCATATATCTATATATAATATAAAATATATAATATATAATATATAATATATATATTTTTTAGATTACAGTCTCGTTTCGGTCTACAAATGCACGCTGTTTGTTTAGAAAAGTAGGATCGATAACGCGCGAGCAACAAAAAGCTTTTAATAAATAATAATTACAATTGATGCAAGTTTACCGCTGACTCATTGTATTGCGAATCTTCAATTTCAGTTACGAGGCACGAATATGAGAAATGTAGCTGCTAACCAGAGATTTGGCGAAAGCCTTGTCGGGGGTGAGGAGAGGTGGCCGAGATAGTCGGCGAGAGGCTTAGACCCGTAAGCTCGTGGGCTTTGCTCCGCGTCGGGAGATCGACGGTCCTGTATTTCCTATATCTCGGATGTTCCTTCGGGGGTATAGTCCAGATCCTGACCATCCCTCGTTAAATCCCGGGGGTATACGCGCGAAGGATCGTTCGGATCGTGCGCACGTTCGTCGCTCTCGATATTTCTGAACGTGTGTATATATAATGTTATCTGCGACTCAAATGCCGACTTTTTGAAGGAAATGAAATATTATTATAAATATATTCATCGCGTGTATACGTTAATGCATGTTGATATTTTTTTTTTAAAGAAAACAAATTTTTATGAACAATTTTAATATCTGCTTTAGTATCTTTCTTTTTTTATATTCAAATGATAAATTATTATTTTTAAAATTGCTATATTTTGTAATGAATGTATTAAATACAAATTTTTCTACAGAAAAGATTTAGATATTTGCTTGTAGTGACGCAAATAGAAATAGGCTCGAAACAATGTGCCGCCTTTGAAGACGTAGATAAGAAAACCAAGTGCAATGACATCTACTCTTATCTAATATAAACGTGCTAAGAGGATTTCAAACAGCGCCATATGATCAAAAACGATATGATCACTTTTAGGAATATGCGTATCTAAATCCGATATCGAACGCCGCCGTCTCTTCGTGAGAATTCCAATTCGTAACATCTGATTTTACGACTTTGAAAAATCGAAGTTTGAAAAAAGGGGTATAAAAGGAATGTCGAAGAAAGCAAATCCGTTTCTTAGCCACGCTGTTCGCAATATACACATGACAATAGCGTTCTTTACGGCTTCCCGAAAATATCCCGGTGCGCAGATTCACAGTGACGGAGTCGAAGGATTTGGACGCAAAAAAGGAGAATGAAAGTAAAGGATGGGTAAGTTTTCGAAAGCGTAGGCAAATAGAGCGTCGGCCGGAAATCGGCTCTATGTAGGCCCGTTCAACAATCTCGCGGGCTAAATGGCCGGCTTAGATCCTGATCGGTATTAAGCTGTCAAGGGTTGCTTTTTCGAATTCCTCCTGTCGGCTTTAATCCCATCCCAGAATGGAGCCGTCTTCAACCCTCTGTCAGATGCCGCCGGAACCCACGCCATGACGGGATCGTGTGTTTACGCCATGCGTACCGTGACTCCGTTAATCCCCCCTGCAAAAGGGGTCGGTCCAGTCTTTTCGAACGCTCTCAGCGTTTAGCATATCCCCCGTACACGTCGGGACAACACTTTCGCCACCGCACTTTTATCACGACGCGACGGTAGTGACGGCATGTGCGAAAATGGAAATTGGCAGAATAAAAGAAGATGAGAATTCTAAAAGAGCAAAATTTCGTTAGGCTTTTTAATGAATTCGTGTGTGCGCCAACGTACGTTTGGGAAAATTATAACGCGGCGTTAATAAATTTTGAAATATGTCGTTAATTTGTGAAGCAAGATTTACTATTATATCTTTAATTTGCCAAAAATAGTATATAAAATATAATATAAATAATTATAATTAAAAAGAGAATATAATTTTTTTTATTCAAGAATCTATTCCTAAGAAAATATTTTTATAAATATTTTATAAAATTTACTTATAAGATTAAACAATACCAATAATGCAAATATATGTAAAAATTTTTTCCATTATAACAGATTCTCTTTTGCATCTTGCGACACCTGACTACGTTAATTTGTCCGCATCAAATATCGCATTGGCTCTTTTATTCGTTTGACATGTAGCACACGTCCCGTACGTGTCTAGACAATGCGCGTCCGCCGGCGCATTAACGCAAGCGATCGCGATGCAAAAAAAAAAAAAGGAAAAAAAGGAACACGTCGCCGTCGATTCTTGTTACTAACTGCATGGCGGAAATCGAGACGCGTTGGCTCGATTCACGAAGAATTACCGCGCCCAGACTATCTGAGGGTGTGCGGAAGCACTCGACAAACCATCGAGGACTTCGAGGGTGATGTCGGGTCGTGAGTTCCAGAGGTACTCGGGTCATAAAATTGCTGATCAGCGGGAAATTCTTAAGTAAGCCTTTTATCCGAACGAAGATATATAGACATTTTTATTGGCACATATTATTCACGAAGAGGCGCAGAGATAAAAGATATTGCTTCAAAAATTGAAAAATTTTAGCTGAGAGAATATTTGTCATATCAATTTTACAAAACGCACGATAGTTTAAATCTGCCAAATCAAATTCGAAATGAAAAGGATTTTATATTAATCTAAATTACTTATACATAGGTAGAGATATAAATATACATAATATAAAATTATATTTATGATATATTAATTAAGATGCTGAATCTTTCTTATATAAAATCACCGAGAGATTCTTTCCACAGAGAGAACCTGACAGATATATTGGGAAAGTGATATACATTGAAACCTTATTACGAGGCACTGCATGCGAACGGCTTTGGGAACTTTAGATGTACATCTGCGTCCTTCATCGATTTGCATTAAAATACTGCGGGTGGCTTGGAAAAAAAAAAGAAAGGCTCTCCGTAAATATTTTGATGAGCTTACAGGCTTACGAGTATTCGCGAAGGGGATGCGCTGCCAACGAAAAATATCTCTTTGGAGAGAATCCTCTTTAAATTGAATACAAGATTCGTTTCATAAAGTTAGATCGGAATTGGGGACGTTTGAAACAATTCTATATCGTCCAATTCATGACCCTGATTACCTTTTGTGCGGATGTGGGGTAGCGATATTTCGTTATTTTTGCGCGGTCGAGGCAGAAATCTTGTGAAATATGCGTATTCTCATTTACTCGCTTATTCCCGTAATCGTGTTATATACGTACCGTAAAAAAAATTTGGTGTCGAAAAACAGCCTTAAATGCGCGGGGCATCTCATTTCCTCTTCTATCCAGGAGCCTACGTGACATACATTAATCATGTCTTCGTACTTAAGCGTAAATTTGATTTTATTCACCCTCGTTCCGACAAAGTGGGATAGAAACGCTTCTACCGCCAACATTAAATTTCTTTATTATTCTTTATAATTCTTTTCATAACTTTTGCAATTTTGCTGCTCAAAAATAGAAATAAAAAGAAATGACTCCTAAAGTAAATATGAAAGAAAACGTTTGTTCATCCACTTATATGATCCGACGTATGAGATAATATTTATCGCAGATTACTCAGCTCAATATCTGAGAATTGAAAGATCACCGATTGGATAGAATAAACATCAAAGAAATCATCTGACTCAATAATAAGATAAGACTCATTCGTTTCTTCCAATTATCGAATTCTTCACCAAACAATTTCTCGATCGATACTCACGCAAACGATGCAAATAATCGAAAGAATGTCCGAGAAATTTCGCGATGTTAAGATGAAATTCTCAATTCAAGCCAACAAGATTCGAATAAGCAGAAGAAAAAAAGGAAGAAAAAGTAGCGTGGTGTTCGAACGATCGATGGCGAAGGAGTGAGTGAAAGGCGACGTTGAGGAGTAGCGAGTGTACCCGTAATAAGGGCCGGTCGCACCCTAAGTGACCGGAATGGCGCAATAATTCGTGGCTCTCGTGACGTTAAGAGGTCTGCCCTTTGCGCCCATAGGCCCTACGTGTAAGGTACCCGTTCGGCCTCCCATACGGTTTTGCGGGCATCGTCCTAAATATAGACCCCCTTACAACCTGACGTCCAATTATAGCTCTTTGATGCTTCGCGAGCAGCGCCTCTATCGCGCGCCCGCGTTCGTTCTAACACTCGCTCTTTGGTGATAATTTTATCGCGGAGTACCGGCCATTCGCCGACGGCCAGAATCGCGAGAGTGTGAGAGAAGGAGAGGAGATAGTGCTAGCGAATCGGGACTAAACTTTCCAAACACAAAATTGTCGGTTTCCCGCCGATGACTAACGATGTTTCGTATAAAGGCAGCTCTTCGCCGATCTTCGTCGGCGAGTACTCTCTGTTCAAAGGCTAACGGATGCGTGCGTGATTTCTTTTCGCGCTCAAGGACAACGCGCGTATGTGGCTGTTATAACTGTCAGGGTATTTTGAAACTGCGCGAGTGTACGCGAAATAGCAGTCATTTATTCTGACTCGATGATATTTTTTATTTAGACGTCAGTTCCGACATGATCAATCGAGCCATAAACTTAAAATATTAACGCCGATGAAACATTTCACTCATTAATACATTTTTAATATTTATATATATATATATATATGTGTGTGTGTACTTATTATGATCATAATATATTTTAAATAAATTGTTTTGTATTTATGCATATAATTATATGGTAATATAATTTAAAAATATAATCTTAGACTAATAATAAAGACAAATTTATTAAAGTTTTATATTCTTCTATATAATTATGCTTTTATGTAAATTATGAATTTATCTCCCTATTTAATGTCTGGATGCTGGAGGCAGAATCCATAGATATACAGTCAAAGTGTAGCGACGACTACAACGCAACTGTGTGATCTCATCGAATGGATTGCGAATCTCACAGGTTTGTTACTAGCAAAAAAAGGAAGTGCCCGTTCTATTCTATTCTTTTTCCCGTACCATCCTTGCATTTCCGGCTCTCGCAATAAGCGCTCGGCACAGACGGGTTTAAAGCGCTCCCATCTGTGGGAATTAGCATGCTCGGAAACGGGAGGGCCTCAGGTGCATCTATGTCGGGGGGTATTCGCGAAACCCAACCATTAACCCTCTACTCCTTCATTCGGTGCTACCCCCTTCGTTTTGTCTACTTCCTACGTAGCGGGAGTGGCACGTAGGGTAGCTCGTTTTTTTAACAGTAACGATAACGATCCTATTGGAATGGATAATCTTTGAATATACTCCAATACCGAGAGAGTTTGCAAATATTTGAAGTGCGAATACTTGGTACCGCACATTATGTTTAGACTAATATCTAAACTTTCCGTTCACTTCTCATAAAGTTACAATTGCGCGACAAATTTTGATATATCATTGTATTTTATAATATTATCATCTGATCAAATTGAGAATCAAAAAAATTAAGTATCGCTGAGAGTTAAAAAGAAAATAGTTAAATTAATAATATAAATTTTTTATATATACAAATTAATCTTGCATGTAAAATAATTTAGACTTGATTAATCATTCTTGAGTAAAATATATTTGACGTGCCTAATAATAATTTCAAAATTATCCTGTAATCCACAAAAAGTAAAAAATGAGTGCGCAAGTCGAAAGGTACATTTACAGACGCACGCGAGATCGAACTTTATGCTTGACACGTTAGAGTTACCTGCCGACACGCACTCGTGAGTTATAAGATCAATATAGCGCGTGCACGCATATCCTCACGTACGTGCCGCTACCCTCCATCAACTTCGTTTTCCTGCCCTATCGCTTCTATCCAGAGAAAAGTGCACGAGGAAAGGCGTTGATGCATAGACATGTATACGGTGTCAAAAAATTATGTTCTACATAAAATATCGTATATGAGCATCTCTAAACATTTTCAATATACATATAATATATATATATATATGCTATGTGTGTGTGTTTGTTGTAACAGTGAAACTGATGCACTGTTTAATGAATAGATTTCTATTGAAGATAGATGTGGTATTTATTCGCGGGATTTGACAGTTATTGGGTTTTCGCTCGCTCAATTATTTCGCGCGTGATTCACGCATTTCATTGGGATTTTAATTAAGTCGCGGTACATTGCACGCTGGAAATATTCGCAACACTTTTAGATTTCGAAGATCGATATTTCCCGACACCCCGTGGATATATGCGTGCGTCAGGCATGCGACCGATCGCGTGAGGGCGTGCACGAACGCGTAGTCTCGCATGCCGGCACACATTACACCCTCGCAAGCCCCCTTTCCTCCTCCCGCGCGAGTTAATAATGCACTCATTATTTTATCAATACCCGGAATATCGGGTACGACACGTCTCGCATAGAAGGTTGGAAGGAAGGCGCTCGCAACCACTTCGCTCGTCTGCTAGCTGGTGCTACCACCCGCTACTACCACCGTCCTTCGCGACTGCTATTCCCAGGTTGACTGACTGAAGGGCGAGGAGGAAGAGGAGGAGGAGGAGGAGGAGGAGGAGGAGAGAGAGACGTGCAAGAGGGTTGAAACGAATTTATGACCGAGGCATATAACGCGCGCGCTTGATGGCGAGCTCGTTTCGAAATTGCCCGACTATGTAACAACTGCGGGCATTAATATTTGATTGGCTATACGTGCGCTAGACTATATGCGAAAAAAAATGATTTTGTTTTAACTCTTTTTCCTTGGCTTTTTTGCGAGATTTTTAAAACCGCCTCCCGTCGACGAACTTTGACGGACGTCTACGTTGTACAAGGGCGCACGCTAAAAAAAGCTTAGCGTATATCACGCTTAGCGTAGACAGTTAATCGCCAGCATTTTTTTGCGCATATATATAGAAAAGCATTTCTGCATTTCAAATTCATTTTATTGCGATAACATGGAATTATCCGCAACATAATATATTTGAATTAAATGCGGTCTAATTAAAAAGTAATGACTATACATATGTGCATATTAAACGCGTATTAAAACCTTCTCGTTTCGATGTATCGGCAAATTCACTCTGCGCATCGCGTGCGCATATACAATCCGTTAAAATTCGTGCAAATAATGCCGGTCGCGCATCAATATCCGCTTGTTTTCTACCGCAAGGTGCACGCGAGAATATGCGAAGGAACGCTAAGCTTCGCGCGCACTATATGACAATAAATTACGAAAAAAAAGGCAGATTACGCGCGTCGCGATGTAATCGCTCTCGAAAATAATAAACCACACTATCCGTGTTCCTGGCGCTTGTGTTTGCGCGCTTGTTCGCTAGAAATTACAAAGAGATCAGAATCGATGGCGTGCATAATCGGACCTGCTTGTGTCTTCTACGGTCTAGATCACTTATCGATGACTCTGACGATAATTATACGCATGCTTGGCATGTTTGTCATTTCAGCATGAAAGCGTCACGGATATATAATTAATATAAGCGTTTCTGTAGAATGAGATAAAAAAATAAATGAGATAAAAAAAGATATGAGGAAAAAGAAGACATTAAAAGCGTAAATCACACACGGCATTTACCTTTCTCTAAATATCCTTTGTAATAAAACATGAGAATATATTATCCGCTATTTGTTATTAATTTTTAATCTTTTCGTTCATCACGCCTATTTGTGTGAAATTTTTGGAAATGATAAAACTAATTCTTTTCTTATTTTTAGTCAAAATAAATTAAATTGATTTACAATGCTATAAATTTGTCATTAGCTTATTAAAATCTAAAAGCTAGTTGAGGAAATATTAAACATGTCAAACTGTGTGACAAAATATTCATTTAGATAAGACATGAAAATCCATCGACATATTTCGACATATACTGATGATCACCTATAGTCGATATAAAATACACGATACGATATAAAATACATGATACTTCAACAAAGTAAATAACTGTCGGTGGTTATACGAATGTATGTGTGTTTATGCGTGTGAAACGATTTTAAAGCTTAATATCGTCGGCTAGATAAGCGAGTAGCAGGTATCACGTAGGCGACGATGGCATGTTTGAGAGATACGGAGAATATGAAAGAAATCTAAACGTTGTTTAGCGGTGGTTACTAGAGAGCTTTAGTGGGATTAAGAATGATCGATCCGACTTGATTATCATCACGAGAATACCAAATGTGTCTGTCGTTTGACTTTGTGCTGGCATGCATGATTATCTACTCGTTCAATCGGCTACGATCGGCTTCACGTAAAGTGGATTGTGCTTGACAAAACGGGAAAATATTTGAGGGGTTTCAGCTGTTTTCTCCTTCGTTCAAACAGAGTTGAAAGTATAAATATTTACTATTTTGTCACGTTGCTAATAAATATCTAATAAATGTTTAATCATATATTTGAATATTTGAATATTTTTAAAATGTCGATTGTGCAGTTATAATGAATTAAAATATATATAAATAATATAAATAAAAATATATATAATGAATTAGAATTTTTATATTATCATAATAAGAATGTAAGTATTTTATGATAAGTATGATAAATATTTAGAGCAATAATTCACACTGTTATTATAAAACAGTTACATTCTTCTACTTTGTCGGACAAGTGCGCGGTCCGAGGAAATTTTCGAGAAACTTTCGCAGACTTAAATAAGGAGCCACAATTAATCACTTACTGTTTTTCAACCGGTACTCGTACATCCGCGTTTAACGCTGTTTCTCATGGCTCAAACTTCTCGTAGACTTTTAACAAGATGGAATCTTGTTAAGCTCTCCTAACTTTGTCGACATCGCCAAAACTAACTTTAAAAACTGTTTTAGTGAAATATTCAAATATTAAAAATATCGTGGGATGAAGTACGTAAATTGCACGTACAAATATCATAGATATTAAAAATAAATTTTTTATCTTTTTCATAAAGTAATCGTTATAAGGATTTGAAATCATCAATATTAACTTTATTGAATACGGTGTAATGCGTAAAACGTTCGAGTTTATGCCAATCTATCTTTGAATTCTCGAAAATCTTACAGTTATCTTATACGGTGTTTTAATAATGAAATGAGAGGTCCAGACGTCCGACCTGCGGTGGACTCATTAATTTCTTGGGCAGAGTTTCTAATTGGCTGCCTGATCTTTTATTTATGATAGGCATCGATTTTACTGCGAGAGAGAAAAGTTCTGCGTTAATAACATTAGTTAAATCCTTTCGCGTGCTTCCGAAGCATATATTTTCCGCATTTTATTTTAACGAGATGGTCGTTTATAAAGGAAAACAAAGTAAAACTGTATTCTTCGAAAAACTGTCATTTTTATCTTTTTATTTATGTCAAAAACCGCGATTTAAAAAAGATCTAAGTCTTGTCTGGAAATAAGAACAAAAATAAAGAAAAATAGATACAATGCTTGTATATCAATTTAATTGTTCTAATTTCATTTGCATACATCGAAATAAAACGCTACGTACGAACGTTACGTCATTATAATACAGAAAGGATCCGCCGTTTTTTTTATCCTCGATCTTCGCAACGGCACTCAGAAGGATACTGGAAACAAGGAAGGGAACCCTTAAATTCATCATTGGAGGCCGACGCTTCTCAAAGATACGGGTCGTTAAGCTGGGAGCTTATGATTCACGATCGGCTTTGTATCCGCGTAGTCCGTCTACTCCACGAGAGAGAACCAAACAGAGAGAAGAAAGGAGCCGATACCAGCGAGAAGAAAGAAAAACCAGGCCTGCACGATCCTTCGCGTTGTGGATAATTGAGGGTTCTGTGAATCAATACACCGCAACGAAACTCACAGAACGATACGCCGGGAGGCTCGCGGGATTTCGTATAGTATAATGCCCACAGAGTATCCGAAATATAATTAAGGCGACTTTTCAATTTAACTCCGATATTTTAAAAGATATAATTAAGGGCCGACCCACCACTCAGCGACGAGGCCACTAATTGCGCAAGGGGGGAATCCCTGAGGAATACTTCCCTCGGGGAGGGTAGCGGAGAGTTAGGTGGAGGCATTTCTATGCCTCTGTTGTATCTATGTATATATATGCGTGTACAACTACGTACTTACACCTAGGGTACATGCGGCCGTGTCCGTGCACTATCGGTGCACCACAGCACGACACGAAACACACCATGGACACGTCCTGCGGCACGCCATAGAACACGTCTACTACGAACATCCCCCGGGAACAATCCATCCACATTTCTCTCGCGTTGGCTCCTTCGTCGTTCACACGGACCTCGACATTCTCGTTTCTTTCTCTTCCCGCCTGTTCTCTTCGTCTCTTCTTTTCTCATCTTTCGTGTATTTGTGACCCTCTTTCTCCTTCTCAGACACTCTTCTCTTCTCTACCACATCCTTCGTGTTATCGGGTCCAAGGTCAACCGATCGAAGGTAATTTTCTCGTCCCGATCGCTTTCGCCCGTCCCCCGAGAACGATCCGTTTCATGTCTTTTCCCCCTTTTTTTTTTTATTCTAGCGAGCTCCTTTTTTCACGTTATACTTTCCCCTTTTTCCTCGCATCTTTATCCATTTATTTCTCTTTCTCTTTCCTTTATTTCGCAGAGTCGCTCTACAAATTCGAGGAGGTCGATGTCAGAATGATGGAGAGAAGCATCGATGGAAATTGGTCCGCAATGCATACGACCGTTGTCGAGCTGAATAGGACTTGTCGGAGTGCGAGCTCAAATTAAAAATACCACTGATCCTGAGGGAAATATTCGTGAACCGATGACGAACATGTCCGACAAAATTATATGTTCTAACTTTCCGATTGTCCGCCAGTACGATTATACGAAAGTAGTCTATATTATATAGTCACACACACACACACACACACACACACACACACACACACACACACACACACACACACACATATATATATATATATATAAATTCTAGAGGATTGAAATAAAATATTGATTAAAAAATTTTGTGTATATTCGATATCGTAATGCAATAAAATACAATCACAGTTTTATAATACTGTCTTATTTTTCTTAATAAAATGCCATCTGCACGTGTCTTTTTCTTAATAAAATGCCATCTACGTATCAATTTCGCACAATTTAGCATCTATGCCATTTAAATCTTTGCGAAGGATGGAATATCGGCGAGAAAATCGAATAGGCCGTGCTAGATTACCGAAATTTCCAATCGGTAAAGTTCTCATTCGCACGTAGACCTCTGATCGATTTAACTCGATTGCAGAACGAGTCTCGCAATTTCGGCCCGCGTAATTACGTGAAAGTGAAGAGAACCTTTTCTTTTCCGCGAGGAAATATCCGGCCGCGCGTGATGTAAATTTCAAGTCTCCGCGTTACGTTATTTATTACGCACTTTTACTTGATCAATAATACGGTTCCAATACAATTGACATTCTCAAACTCGATTTTTATAAGTTAATAATTCGAGAGAATATTTAACAAAAAAATATTGCAGTATGTAAAAATATGCATATCCAAGAAATATCTCACGATATATTCGACGATTATCGTGCAAGTCAATTTCTCTTCTTCTCTCGAGGCAGACATTCGCGATGTAAATGTATGGAAATTTTGGAGACAGAAACAAAGCTCTCAAATCGAACAAAATGTCAAATAATTTCATTGCGTTGCTAACACTTTCGAGTATTACAGAAATCATGATGCAGCATCAAGAATATGCGCGTCAAGACAAGACGATTTCGTGCGCATATTCGCGTCTGCTAGACATTGTGAATGCAGCTTAAACGGGCAAAGTCACGGCGTGTCTGAGCCTCCTCCGCACAATGTCGTAATCAAAGCCACGACTGTCTTGCTTGAGTCGGCACAATAGTATCGTTCGAGAGGGATGGATCGTCGTCGTCGTCGTCGTTGGCACTCAAAGCTAAAACGACACTAATCTTCGAGCTACGACGAGGAGTAATGGGTTTCGTCTTGAAAATATCGCCTAGAATGCCGATACGATTTGTTAATGCTTGATTGAGGCGAATCTTTTGATGTTGAAAATATCATTCAAGTAGATTAATATCGCTCTTGTCATTTCATGATCATCACATGTTGGTTCGCGTTCCTTTAAGTACCAATTTGAGTAGGATGCGCAATTTGCAGTTGAAGATATAATAATAAACCAACCTGAAGCATCATTGTCGTCGCCATCAAAAATGGCAAGCTATTTGCAATAATTGCAGAGCACTATTAATGCAGAGTATTTGGTATATTTAGAGTATATATTAATTTATTTATATACATCACGTTAAATAATCATATATTTAAATCGACGGTAGAAAATTTTGTCATCAAATGTAATGTTAATATTCACGAGCTATATCTATTTAGACATTATTTATACGAAAAGATTTTTATTATGCATTTTAAATATTTGAAAGAATTAGAGGATGACAATATTAATTTCAAGAAGTAAATTATTTTAATGTGCATTATGAATGACGAAAACGTATTAATATTATAGATATGTACAATTTAACTTAGCGAGTGTTATATGTTACGTAATTTTTATTGCCGTTACATTTTATATCGTGAAACAAAACTTGACAGAAAAGTTTGTTGCAGTAAGTTAAAGGTCTTTTACATAGAGAATTCCCTTTGATAAGAACTCACGACACCGCCACCACATCGATTTCTCGAAGTATTACCAAGGGCCGACCGCAAGGTTAGCGAGTTTCGTCGGAGAGGTTCACCAGGATTGACCCTTCGAAGATCAAAGGAAACCTCAGATCGATGGGGTTGTCCCGATTCAATTTATCCTTACCGATTTTATCGCTACCGGCGACTTCCCTCTTCTTTCTAGGAATACACGCACCTTTTATTCATTATTGAAAGCGCGCGAGGATCAACGATTTCCGGCGATCGGAGGACTCCAAAAAAGAGAATCGCCAGTGGTCTCTCAATCTTGAGATTGAGAAGAGCCACCGATGATCAAATAAAAGCAATTCCATTTATTACGTAAATTAAGATACAAAGCTATCGATCTTTGATTATTATTCGCGATATAATTTCATAATATTATATAAGGTTATAAAAAAATTTGTAAAACAGCGATTTTAAAACAAGGAAAATGGAAATTAAAAAGAAAATTATGATAATGATCCTGTAAATCTGTGCGAGAAAGACTCCAATATAATCATAGCAGGAAACGAAGGGCTGTACTCGGTAACGACGACGTCGCGCGATTAAATATTTGTAGAGAATCGTCCCTTTAGAATTCGCGCGAGAGGGACTCGGGGGAAGGAGGGGGAAGGGAGGGAGAGCATTTATAAATCCGTGAAGTCGGGGATTAACGACCGCGACAACCGAACTGTGCCATTGTCTTGAGAAAACTTAGAGGCAGATCGACGGAACTTTTCTCAGATGGCGAAAGGGCGTGCCCGTTCGTTCTTAGGACGTCTGTCGGCAGTTAGCAAAGTATGGCACGCTCGGGGGAGCGCCCGATATGATTTCACGCAATTTCAGGGACAGAGGAACATTGTGAACCTTGGTGGAGTGGCTGCAAGGGCGGTGAGACGTAGGAGAGAGAGAGAGAGAGAGAGAGAGGGGGGGATGGGAGAAGGAAGGGGGGGGGAGGAAAGGGGGACAAAGGGGCTCTGAGTAGAGCGATTAGCACGGCCCATTGCGCGATGCTAGTGGCACACAACAGCGACCCTGTTCAACTTGGATCGTTTCCAACTATCCAGGACTATCCTTTATACTGACAAGATCGTCCTGGGTACAATCGATGACACACGCGGCTCGGATAAAAAACCTTCACGTCAAAGCTGCATCGATTGCACGTGGCATCGTCTCATTATTTATTATTTCGATAAAATGTCTTTACATACATTTAAATAATTGAAATTTTTTAACGCGTAAAATAGCAGAAAAATTTAAAATTGAATCTGATGTCTGTATTTTAATGATAAATAGATTACAGTTGGCGATACATATTCAAGATAGAAAAATGAATATGTATTTATATAAATGAATTATTTGAATGTGTGTAACATTCTTGAAAAGCTAAAGGACATTGAACATATTTAATTTTTTATAGATTAAAAAAAAAAATTAAACATAGCAATATGAAAAATGATAAGATCTGAGATATTCATGATATCGAAAACCGCGGGAGCAAAAAATCATATTTTGTCGCGTCGAAAGTCGAAATGCGAAAACTCAAGACTTTTATTTTTTATCGGCAACGAGTCACTTGCCCGTGGCAGGAATTTTTCATCGAGGGACGCTGCGGACAACGACGCGAGAAGGAGCAGCAAAGTAGCGGAACAGGATGAGGAAGACGAGATGCACTTAGCAGAAGGAATGGTCGGGATGATTTGACGGCTTTAAGAGTGAGCTATAGAAGAAGGAAACTCGGAGAAGGGAATGGCGTGGGATTGAATGGCGTATACGGGATGGTTGCAAAACAGTTAGAAATGCACGTGGCGCTTTCCGTAGCACTTTTTTTCGCTCGCGATGAGTCCTCTCCGCTCGACGTACCTTAACCTTCACCCGGAATCGGCCCCAAGAATTAATACCGGTTACCCCCGACACAGCGAGAGCGAGCGTATCGCGCTCGATTACCACGCATTCGACATTGATTTATGACACGGATGCGATATCGCTGTTTTCCGCACGCTGCTAATCGATTCGCGAGTATTCTGAACCGATGATACGACGCTGTAGATCCACCGGCGAATTTTTTACACTAGCAGTATCGGAGTTTGTCAATTTTTATCAATTCTATCTCTACTGGTAGGATTACATTAACTCTGATACGAAAGGAATTTACTTAATCTTCATATATAAAAAATGTATTGTAAATCTCAATGCTTTTATATCACAAGAACAATTATATCACGGAGAACAAAATTTTGCCTTATTGCAATTATCTCTTATCTCTTTCATTATTTCAAATGACAAAATCGATCCGTACTACTGACATGACCGCACATTGAGCCCATTTCGAGTAATTGGAGAAATAGTCGACAGGTCACTGAAATCTCACCAAATTAATTAAGGACAGTCGAGAGCGCTATACAATCTGCTAATGGCAGGAAGACGAACTTGATCAACATGAATTCGAATCGGCGACCCTTGCCGCTTATATTTCTCGCTATATTTACAGCTGGGTGAATCGAGTCTTTCAGGGCGTACTCCCCCCTGCAGCCAACGCTTTCTATCTCAAAAGAAGGGACCGGAATCTCAGACAATCATTATTTCGTGGCCTTGCATTTACGCCCGAAAAGTACTTAACGCTTTCTCTCCACACGCACTTCTTTAATATATATATATATATATATATATATATCCCTAAAAGTAATAATTTATATGTAAGAGCCTTTTGTAAAATGACTCGGGGGGAATTTTATGACATCCCTCTGCTGTAAAAGTTGTCCGTTCATACTGTGTGTTTTTTTGCGAGACATCAATGACGTATGAATGACGTAAATAAAATACATTTATATATAATGGGGATTAAAACAAGTGTGTACAAGCGCACATAGCACAATCCAATATCCGTTTAAGAGAGGATGCGGATAATTATCAATCGATCGTTATCCCCTACACGTAGAGGCAAATACCTGTGAGAGCATTATTACCTTTGATGTACATATATTACATACGCGCATCGATCCACTTGAATCGCGGAATAATGTAGTAAATTAGACGTAATCTTATCGTGTATTCGACAGTTTCGAAAGCTTCTTCATTGACATACAAATTTTTATGAAATATAATTTTATCAAATCAGTGATTTTTGTTTAAATATTAAAATAATTTACTTTATTGTTACAAATTTTGCAATGTAAAAAATTTTCTTTAACGTATCTATTTTTAATTCCTGTTACGCGTTGTCATTTAATATCACGCTCGTGATAGTTAATTTAAAGAATAATAAGCAATAGCTTTCATTGCTTTATTCAAGCTTACAATTTCCGCACTAAAAGATCGAAGACTTTCTTATATTCATCGCTATCGTTTAACAAGTTGACACTTTTTTTTTCCTCCACGGAAACCGTCGTGTAACTTCATTGCTATAATTTCCCTCTTAGTCGATTACGGCGTCTCGACCCCCGACAATGTTGCGAACTGTCACCGGCGTTTCAGGATGCCGGATGATAGATCGCGATCGTTATCGAAAACAAGATCGTCACCCTTTTTCTCCTGCCTATCTACTGGACCCTGACGAAACGCGCAGGCACGCCCTAAAATCTCGCCTATCGCGTCCACTAGCCCTATTACTACAGCACCAACGGTGGAATGTAATTTCCGGCGCATCAACGAGAGGATCGAGATCGGTCCTTGTCGCTTGTCTCTACTCGTTGCCGCTGTCGACGACTCCTCGTAATCGTTGTAATCGATATTGTTCAAGGCATCTCATCGTATAAAATTACCGCAAATTTTTATTTTGCCAGTGATAATTAAAGTTTTATAATGGTTTTCTAATATTTTTCTCTTTAGTTTGACACTTTCATATTATAGTAAAAGCTCTTCGGAAATTAGTTTTTTATTGTGTCTTTATTATTAATTTATAGAACATTCTATCAAATACAATTTAAATTCATTGCATAATGCGGCACAATATGAAAAACTGAAAATTAAAATTATTTTCTGACTGCATTAAACATCTAGCTAAATTAATTTTTTGAGATAAAGTATACAATATAATAGAAATCCTATTAATTATGGATGTGTGTACTAATATTTATAAATTATTAGAGAGAAAATTTGCTTTACACACTTTTCAACTTATACTGTAATAATACTGTATAAATGTAGGCGCTTAGAGTTCGTCAAAATAATGACGGAAGGTGACAAGCGAATTACCAAAGCATTTTGCATCGCATATTTATGCACTCCGCATATTTATGAACACGATGACTCGATGCGGAGCGGCGACGAAGTACTGTTTTGTAAACGGCGACAATTTGTCACATGCGCTTTTGGCAAAACAGTCTGGAACGCGTCATAACGTTGAACGCAGTTACCTGGCTATGACGCCTTTGGGGGATGGCTCGCCGGGGACGACGTCGCGTTATCGAGGGCAACGAGAGGCTGCCATTAATCACTCCTTGTTTGTTAAGCGGCGTACACACCTGCTTCCGTAATATCCTGCCTGCACAGTGTATAACCAGGCAGTAGTCCCTCTCTGTAGCGGGGAACGTACGCTTTCAAGGGTATCCCAGCTCGGTAGTTGGATACTCGCGCATGCACACAGACGCACATATACCCACCCACGTGACTGTGTATAGTGCCGAAAGTTTCGACAAAGCCGTATGCAGAGGCAGCACTCGCGCACGTATCAGGGAACGCGAGGACGTTGTCGCTCGTTCGGCGCCCGATCGCTCTACAAGCTGTCGTTAGCCTCGACTACGATGATGACGATGCTAGTTTAGATGCAGCGACGATACCGCCATTATCCTCACGGCAAATTGATTAACGGTCTCGGCGACGAGGCACGTTTTACAGATCCACGAGCGATATAAAGACAAACCGCAAACTGATACGGAATACGAGAGCAGGATTATTATGGAAAACGATTCTGCGAAGCGATCGATTCCTCATATCCGTTCGCGATTATAAATTCGCGTCGAGTGACGTAAAGGCTTAAATTCGCGCACGCGTGCGCCAAGCTTTGCATTTGCCCGCCACAAGTAATCTTATGCGTCCGGGAAAATACGAAAGCAACAGTCTCGATCCCGAGCCGTGGTATCGCATGCAAGTTTTAGTATATCAGACTCCCACGAGTATCTATACGGCGAGTGAACGGACCCTCCAAATGCCAACGTTCTCTCCTCCGGGAAATTTCCCAACATCTTGGCGGTCCAATTCGCCTTCGCCCCGAGATCCGGCTTTCACCCCTCTACCACGGTTCAAAGAACGATACGTTTTTTATTTCGCACATATCCGGCTACAATTCGCAACGTTGCTTGCAAAACGAACGATTAGAGTGCCAATCGCTCGGATAAGAGAAAACATGTTTAGCATATCGCAATATGAAAAGTAAGTTTGCGAGGAAAAGAGAAATGCAGTGAAAAATAAAAGCTGTTCGCTACTGCAAATCCTATTATGCCGCAATGATTATTTCGTCAAACCATTTCCTTTTGTAAAGATCGTATATGATAATTCTCTCTCTCTCAAGTCATCAGCGGCTTCATTAAAACGACTCTTTGAGCGACGGATCGTCGTCCACTAGACGCATTCGGATGAGTAATAGTATCCGGTATCGCTTGCAAAAAGTACCCAATTATAATCAAAGAAATGGAAATCTTGCGAATGAGAGAAACAGCGAGGCGTATTGGAGAAATTAGCGTTAGAAAGGCGGCGGGAAATGCGAGCTGAAGCATCGAGCGGATGACAAAAGAAGTTTGTACCGGCGTTACAGAGTTTTCTTGCTTATCTGGGCTTTACGCAAGAACGCGCTCGTCGTCAGGATCTCCAGGACAGATGCACGAGTTTTGTTCCGATACGCTAATGTTGATTGACGTCTTGGTGACAGCTTCTGAAATGACGTCTGCCCTCTTTGCTCGTCATCTTATTCGCGTTGCAAAGCATTATCGTAAAATTTACTCAATTTCATATCCGAGTTAATATAAAAATCAAAATATTCCTTTTCTTCATTTCTCTACTCAAAACGCTTTTTTATAAAGACATTAAACGGCTAAACATCTTATTCATCGACGATATTATTATAATCACGCAGACTGATACGCGATTGTGACGCTCGTGTGTGTCATTAGCCTCTCGTATTTGCCAAAGCTCTTTTTCTTCACGATGCCGATCCGTCGACAACAAGACGATTCAGACGAAACGATACGCTATCGCTCTACAAGCACCATTATCTCATCACTCTCAACATTCGTTTATCAAACGATGCCGTACTTTATGTATCAGCCCATGTCTCATTCAGTTCGGAGAATCTCCCGCCATTCATTGCATTCACGCACACGCGCGCATTAATGCAGACATAAAAATCATACGCGCACTCTTAACCGGGCACGCTCTTTAAAGGCCTGCATTACGAGCGATTCTCGACATCGTACGGATGTTCGTGTCAAGGGAGATAAATCGTCGTGAACGCTCGTAATTATGTAGGCGCCTACGGAGAAAGCGTAAAGTATCGTTGCCACGATGTCGGCTCTCATCAACGGGACGTCGATAAATATTAAAAGATCCTAATTGGATTTCACGGGGCTTTATCAGTCACTTAGCGCCTTTGCGTAGGGCGAAAGGACCGCAGGGACATCACACTCACAGTTAAAGGCCAAAGTTACATATTTCTCAAATTTTTTTCGCATCTTGAGCTATTAAAACTATCCAGACATGGGGATAATTAGCAGTTACCGCAGCAAAAGCAGTGTCCTGATTATAATTAACAAGAGAGAAACTTAATTTGCGCGCATCACGTCTGTTTTAACTAATCGTTACATATGATTTCTTATGTGTCGTATTCGCTATCACTAGTTGTCGCAATCGCGTTCTTGAAAATTATATTATTTATGGTGAAATATATTTAACTAAAGCTTTTATGTCACAGATCAAGACAATTGAAGTCTTTCAATGTTGAGCGTCCGAACGGTTTTCGGTCAACGGAAACCCGGACCCTAAGAGGATAAGATATCAATGAGCAATCTCGGTGTCGCTTTTGAATCGGAGACAATACATGTCAAGCAGAGAGATCGAAGAAAGAAGAAATCGCGCGCTTTGATCGACAGTGTCTGATGTCGAATGATTTACTCGTCTTAAAAGAACGTTGATAGCGACGCAAGTTTTTACCATTTGGCGCCTCGTCGATCAAGAGACGTTATCATCATGACGCTCCGTTATTTCGATTAATAAAAGGCACAATAATAGCACGCTATGTTTTTATTTCATTTTAAACAATAACGTTTGTTGTATAATTTGTATAACGCATATTTATAATTATAGTTTACAAATTATTGTGTTTGTCTGTATGCTACTTTTTATAAATTTCATGTATTTTATTTTATATATTTTTTATATGCGTTTTAATTATTTTAAATAATAAATCACACGTAAAAAAATTGGCAGAAAAATACAAAAAGTATTCAGGTAAATATATCCCAGCTTGACGTGATTGAAAAGGACGTCACCACCCTTTTCACTTGAGATTTTTTTCCACCACAAGATGCATATTTTTTTTTTTTTTAATCACGATAGGCGTACTTGATGCTCGCAAGCCGCGGGCACTCGAGAGATCGGTGCTCTATAAGCGAGATTATCTGGTTCCCAGGAAAGCCCGTCCTCTATTTGGACCCAATAGGCACTGAGTGCCTGCGTACGCACGCTGAGAGGCTAGCTCGCATTCAATTCGATTCTTAAACTCTCAATGGTTCATTGTGCCCGTCTTTGTACAATCGCGATTCCGAATGTCGCCCGTTTTATTTTGATTCACGCAGCGCGCTCGGAGACCCGAGAGGGGCCACGAAAGTATGATCGAGAGCCGTCGTCGGGACGCGTCGTCGGTTTTGTCAACGGTCGCCTTGCACTTTTTTCCGCTCTTGTCTTATGCCCCGAGGAGGAGAAAATTAAATTATTATGCTCCGCGGCGTGCAGGTATGCCGCTGAGCTATTGTTCGCATTGAATGCATTTTGCAGGTTCCTGAGCAGACTTTTCTCTCCGTGAGAGTAGAAGCAATCTCATTGCAATCTCAAGAACCATCTCGAGTCAAAGAAACGGCTCGTGTAATATTTTGCACGATCTAATTTTAAGCAAACAATGCAGATTTAAAGTAAAATACATTTGCAGGTACGAAAAGTTGCGTTATTATTTATTTCATTAATTCAATATCAAATGAATCTTTGTAGATGAATTTACTATGCCTAAAAAATTTACAAAAGAATCTTTGCAATCATATTGTTGCCTTTTTATTTCACCGACTTGAGATTGTGTAATAAAACGAGAAGAGTATGTGATAATTCAAAAATTGATAAATATTTTCTCTCAACACATCGATATCTTTATTTTGAATTATATAAATGTATATACACACTGCGAGGGAGCATGTAAATATTTCTGGAAGTCACGATTGCAATTTCCGTTGTACGAGACAATTAGCGGTAGAATGTCATCGGAGAGACGAGCGTAGGCTAGGGGCAAAAGAGAGAAAAGAGGCGCATGAGCAAAGTCGTCGATCGGAAGATTAAATAGTATTCTCATTCGCCTCCGGCGGCTTTACACGTGCGCGTGCTCGTAAACGTGTGCACGGCCGCGTATAAATGTATCTAGAGATCACGTTAGATACGTGAATATGCGCGCGTAAACGATGTACATCCACGAAACCCCGTAATACATACGTACTCGCCTAGGTCGAGAGCCATGCCGAAGGGGTTGCAAGGCAGCAATAGCGGCACCGGCACGGATGTTGCTGCTGTTTGCAAAGCGGTGTATTATACTGTCAGCCATGTCGGGGATTAGCAAACGCAATACATCGGGGCTTCGCGATCGTGCTGCGCATCTGTTCGCCAATCCAGTTCCCTTCCTTCGCTCTCCGAAGTACGTCTCTGTCTCTCTCCTCTCTTTCACCATCTCTCCGTCCCTCCTTCTCTTTCTCCAACTTCGCTCGCTATGCACTACCTCGTGCTACCTCTCCTACAAGAGCTGCATCACAATTGACCCACGTTGCACGTTACGGGCATGCACGATTTGCAAATAACGCGAAAATCCCCCGGCGAGCCGGAGGCGACACCCCGAAGTGTCGTTGCTACAAGCATAGTCCGCGATGATGACAATTTGCGTGCTCGCTTATTGCAGCGATGCTCCGCGACTTTTCTCGTTTCGAATCTTTTACCCCTTCTGTCTATCTCGTCTCAAAATATTAATAAAAGAAGTAAAAAGAGAGAGATAGATATTTAAATAAATAGATGGTTGATTTTCTTCGCGGAATCAAGATGTAATTAAAAAAAAAAATTAACAAACTGTATTTCATATAACGTATAAAGAATAATATTTAACTTTAGATTTATATATAAATTTAATTTAAACTTAACGGTATCGGTATCGGTATCGCATAATGGAAAATAATAATTAATTATTTTTTACGTTTTCATCAAATGCTTTACGAGCACTTGTTAAGAAGCTTCGTGACAGAAATATTTCATGTTCACGCACGTACTGCAAATACACGAGAGCAACGTAAATCCTTGCCATATCAATACCAGCTGGTTGCGGGTAAGTTCGCCGTGCAAATCTGCGTGTCCAAGTAGCTGCTGTTATCCTCCCTCTTCCCCTATAATGTATCTCTTTAATCTTATGTATTTATGGATTTCTGGGAAAAGATCACGAACGCACGAAAAGTTCTATCTCTAAGATATCGATCTGTGTGCACACGCGATTAAAATGTTGGCAACTATTTATGGCTAAATGGAGACGTGTTATTCTGTTTATTAAAGGATTCGGGCAAAGAAATCATGGGTGAAAACGAGATGAATAATACGTATTCCTATCGTGCACTGCTTCTGCGTCTTGACAGTTTGCCGATATTATTGACCGGGAAATATTTTGGTGGACTTCGATAGAAAGCGCTTTTGCGAAGATATCGGAGCTGATTCGTATACGCCGTACGGATCGCGAAGCAGCGGGCGTCAAGGGAATTTATATAGCGAAAATTCTATCGTAAATAATGCGGAAGTTCGTGACACTTTTACCGTCCTCGACGAGTCATAATGTATATGTATCTATCGCGTGGCAGGCAGCGCGAAAGTTGCAAAGTTTCCAGCGAATATCGTCGATTAACTTCTTCCGGGTATATAGTTAGTAGCTCTCTTAGCTTTCAATGGGGTTGTAAGACATCGCGGACCGCGCGACAAATGGTTACTCGCTGGCAATAGAGTACAACAAGGTTTTAATCAAATTCCAAAGATATAAGTTATGGAGACTATAATTACCATTCTTTTCAATTGAAGCACGCTGCCAATTACAATTTTTAATATTTGATTTTTTTTTTATTCGAAATCTAATGCGGCATTTCGTAAATCTATATTAATTTTTTACTAAAATGATTTTTTAATTAAGCGTATCAGATATATTTGAATTGTAATGCAATCTCTTGCGTTCACATTATATTATTACAGTGTGATGAAGATATTTTGAAGATACAAATGAGTTATGATTGCGTGATTTAATCACAAATAATATTAATAAAATATGAAAAAGTAATATATTCAATATCTTACATAATTATATGCATAATTATATCTCATATTGTTTGGAAAATAATTGCAGTAATTTTAAAGCCCGTTAATATATCGGCGACTCGTATCAAGAATACTATACACATTTAATCCCATTTAGCGGATTATTTGATGGAGCGAGGCTCTATGAACTCGTAATATCGATATTATTTCTAAAACAGATATGTAATATTCCGAGAAATATAATTGCGATAGTATTACGCGGACGAAACCAGATTTCGCAAAAATATCCCATTGTCAAGAGAGTTACGATAAGTTACGTTTTTTTAAGTTGACGTGTCCCCGTCGGACGAAACAATAACGCGCCGTTGAAATGACAGCGAAAACGAGCCGTCACCCGTTCCTAAGCCCGCTCTCTTGCCGGCAATGCACGTTGGACCGTTACTATTATCACGAATGACGATGCAGACACACGTCATTTTATCTCCCGACGCGTCCGGTCCGTTTCTGCGTTCGCGCGCGCGCGTATGTGTGCGCAGTAGAGCAAAAAAAAAAGAGAAGTTTCTCACCTATACCGGCTGGTACTGCACCGTTCAGAAGTTTATTTAGCCGTCGACTGACACGAAAATCCCGTCGAGGCTTTTATTATGGACAGTGCTGTCGGACTCGGAAAAGAAAAAAAAAAATGTCAATCCATCCAGCGGCTTAACACGCGAAGCAGTAGCTACTCGCCCGACATAGCATTAATTGATTTATTTCGCAGTGTGTCGCCATGGTCTTCTTTGTGTTAATCTTCAAGGCTACCTCCCGCATGTTCCGATCCATCGTTCACGAGGGTTAGAAAACGGGGTACGGTTTCGTTGACGCTGAAGATTCATTACGTTTCTAGTACAGTAGACTAAATGACAGATTAGCGAGAGGGAATTTAGGAGAACGCATATAAAAGGATATCTGGGGAGATCTTTGTCTTAGCTGACTTGCGTGTATTTTTCTTGAGAAAAGGAATTTACAAGAGAGATTCAGTTACGAGAGCAAAAGTAATATTTTTTAATATTATTATTGCGACAGACTGCGGCAAGCATTTATCGCGCTGTAAACTTTTATAGATACGTTAAACAGATCTCTCGAGCGATATTACGTTTTGTCTTATCGATAAGCATTAAATATCTACTTTAAAACTTTAATATTATCTGCTTCTTTTAAATGGAAAGCAGCTCATTTATAGACAAAGAAAATATTAATGTGCTGAAAATATTATACCTTTGAAATTAATGTAGCTTATTAGATAAAATTTTTTCAACATATCAATCGATTAATAAAAAATTATTATCTGACAAAACACTTATCAAATGATAAAAATTGTCGATTTTTTATAATAAATATTAAATATTTTCTTTATTTAATATGAAAATGCAGACCACGTGACAACCAATGTGTCAATTTTGCTCGGATGCCAATAATTGCCGCTACATTCTTAGTTGTCCTTTACAATCTCAACTATGAGCCCATAAACTAAGACAAGCAAGATACCTACACGAACGAAAATGCTGCGTGTACACGTAGAGAACGCAGGTATTTATCGGCGTTCGATCAACATTCCGCGGAGTGCGTAGATGCGCGTGCGGCGCGCTACGCAATCCAAATCGGCCGCGCTTTATCGGTCGTCAACCGGAAACACGCGTTTACACGGGGCTAAAGACGACCGCACGGCAAGAGGACTCTTCCCCGACGTGCATACACGTCTACCTCGAGCGATCGATAAAATTCCGGAGGATGCCCCGGATGGCATTTATCTCGCATATTATTATCGTAATTCAGCAGAGTGCTTATCAAACTACAATTGTAAATAAATATACAAGTAATTTTTGCAAATGTATATGTAACGTATTTTTATACATTTATTGATTCTTCAAGTGAAATTTCTTTTGGGAAAAATTTTGTTTAAAATAGACAAAAGCTTTAAAGATATAAAATTTGAAGATACATAGATCTATCGTGACACTCAGTTTGATGACAAAATGGAACAGAATATAAAAGAAAAAGTAGAAGAACATTTCAAGAGTAGTTCATAGAAACTCGATACTTTACTTTTCATCCCGAGTACAGTAAAGTTTGAAGGGTCAATAACAGGCCTTCGGACATAGGTTAGAGCGATGGCCGAGGAAAGCGGATGGAGAAGCGAAAACTCGGCATGGAGATAAGTAGGATGGCATATTGATTTCGACTGACTCTCTCTCTGCCGCGATGGGGTTGGGAGATTGAAGGTGAGGAAGTAACCACCGCGAGGAAGAAGGGGACGGATAGAAATGGCTAGTTTGAATATATGTATGACTATAAGGAGGAAGACAGAGACGAACGGGAATGAGCGAACGGGGTCGATGGTAGAGGGAACTCGATGGAGAGAGGCACAAAGAGCGAGAGGGAGAATAGCGCGAGAATTACCAGATCGATATTAAGTTGCGATAGTTCCCGTTTCGACTGCAGGGCGCTAGCGTTTGCACCCTTACAGGCCACCCCCCCGCCTGTATATACCTGCCGCTACACCTGGCGACGACCTGACCCCGCGACCTGTGACCTCTAGACCGGCGGATCCGGATTATATCGAGCGATCGAAACCGACCTCCGTTACCTTCCAATGCTCGCGCGCAACAGTTCGCGCCGAGACAATTCCGGATTAAGCGGCTAAGATGATAAATTGTCGGCAATAAATATTCATTGCAGATGCATTGATTTATGTATTAGATCTCTACTATTGTAATAAGCGAGGCGAAATTCTGAGTCTATTTTTGTTACATTAATGTTTATAAGAGATATTATAGTAACATACTTTAATTTTAAAAATAAAGTTTTACGCTTGTTATAGAATTAAAAATAAATATCAGAGGGTGCCTTACGATCGATCTCAACCTTTTTACCTGATGACAGCTGTATAACAGATGTCCTAAGTGAATCTATCACTCAACTATGCCATTTTCTAGTTTATTCGTGTTTCCTTTTGCGGAAAATACGGTATAACTGCGAGCCTTAAACGGTATGTTGGTATGAGTAATCGATTGGCAGTAACATATGAATGTGAAAAGTTTTGAATACTAAGTTTCTCTGAACACAATGTTATTCATTTCTATGGATTTCAACTGTACATGAAAATTTATATCTTCGTAAAGTATAGCGAATACACTGGTATAAATATACCCTCGTCTATAAAATACAAAACTTTGCTAGAAGATGGATGTAATGTTAAATAATCGTAAATAAGATATAGTTAACTGTATCGTAACAACAGGCAAAATAAATTTTCGTTTTTATGTTTATGTTTATGTTTTGCTTTTATGCGACTTGCGTCTACGAAAGCATCTTTAAACTTTCTGTTTCAAGACTGAAATATTCAACGTAAATTTTCGATGACAGTTAAGCGGCCGTACGTATTCAGGTTAAACTGCGTGGGAAGTATGTACATATAAGATCGTAGGTCAGAGCGTGATACCGTTGAATCTCAAAATAGTAGATCCCACGCAATACGATTTTCACCAAATGTTACAGAAATTCGATGAATAATAAATTGACTTAGAAAACTGTACAGCGATCATTTTTATAAGACTCGATATTTAGCTGCAAATAATTAATTTTTAATTCGTTGGTTAATTTTTAAAGACATTATCCAATATAACTTGTCAACGGTAGCTGGAAATATCAACTTGCTAAATCTCTTTTACTGACAATGAATGCAATGAAATTTCAAACACGATATCGAATAGCATTCTCAATCGGTGCAACCTCACGCTCTGCTCGATGTTGTCTTTTAGCATCGATGGCAATTAGCGCTTGTCTCGCGCTCAATGAACGTCACCGACATCCACTATGTTAGCAGATAAACGGCCATCACCCCCAATCCTTGCTTTATTCTCGTTTATGTTTTAATCTTCTCCGCGCGCGGAGAGGTGCCGAATAAATTTGTAACGCTAGATCCCCATGGCCGATCGATGCCCAGATGTGAATTATCAACGATTCACCGATTTAGACGGTCTCGGATCAACGAGAGTGCGTTACGTGGAAGTGGCGACACGGGGAAAGAATTACGGGGAAAACGATCAGAAGAGGTCACTGCTTCCTGGAGGGCTCTGCCTCACCGTCGCTTCCTGTGTTTACATTGCGCCGTCCTGACGTCTCTTCTCATCAGGACGCTCTCAAACGTAGACGCCGCGCTGACAACTTGTCAGTAGGCTTCTTGTGAATGTTTTCTGACGGGGGACACATGGTGTCCGTACGTTGTCGTAGACTAAACTTATAACTAAGAGTTAAAACAACGGATCTGCGATGTGTCGTATATTTGTCTATATAATATCTTTATGTTATTGCTATATATAACATGTATTTACCCATAGCATTTCAGATACTATTACCATAGATCCGTTATTTTAAAATATAAAAGAAAAATTTGTTACTCACCAATCGATGTGAAGAGCAGCGGAGTTGATGACATGATGTTAGGTTGATCTATAACATACAAATATAAAATTTATATTACGGCAGCGTGTAAAATAAATAAGATCTCAAAAAATTATTATCATCTGCATTAAATTTTATATTCGATTTGTATAATAATAAATAGATAAATATATAATAGCATAATTCTACAATTTTTAAAAAATTTTACTAATAACTTTGTAATAATTAATTATATAAAATTTATTAATTATATAAAATTAATTAAAATTTTCTAAAAGTAGAAACTTATGTCAAATTATAAATTTTATATAAAAGTCTTTTTTTCTAACTTTCTTTTATTTAAATCATCTGGTTGTCAAGGTAATCAGCACTCGGTTGATTCATATGCGCGACAGTTTTATAAGACAGAAGTCGATGGAATCAGGAAAAGCCATTAACTTTCAAATGCGTATTTAATATCGATAAATTTACGCGACTTGACGCGGCGAGAGCTCGGGACTGACTGATTGACTGTTAGTCACGTCCTTCTGTCACTTAGTGCTTGTTTACATCTATTTAAATTCGCCAAAGACATTTTTATTTACCTTTTTTACTTTACTTTGTAATCTGCATTCATGATATTTCTTATTGATAAAGAATTTATTTATTTAAAAGGAATAATAATTTTAATCTCTATTCTCTATATTTTGAATAATAATTGCAAAAGTTTCTTTCAATAATAAAGAGGAGAATCAACATAAACTGATATTAAAAATTTGTTAAAAATTTACACAGTCATCAAAACAAGTCTCCAATGTTATTTACATCCATTACTCTCTACCCTTTTCTATTCCACGTACAAAACTCGATAGAGAAACGAAAAAAAATTTTAATCGAGAAACTTTTCTGAACAATATGAACAGGGTATTCGCTGGAGTTCGTCCTCCGGGCTTTAGATAATGCAATGGCTAGCTTTACTCTTAAAGAGAAGGTATTCTAATAGTTTACATTTTTTAATCTTTAGCATATTTTTATAAAAAATGCATTAAAAAATTTATTACAACGATATCACTGTTATAAGCCATGCGTGTAGCTTATTAAAATTAAATATTGTTTCTGCAAATATTAATAACGTTATTTTGTTAAAAATGATAAAGATTTTTATCTCTAGAATAATCTCTTTAACAGCATTATATGCGAGCTGTTGTTTTCCATTCAACAGACAAAAGAGATGCGCCACTTATTTCTGCGTTGAACGATAATAAACCATTGTACCTTCATTTTTACATGTGTTTTACACATAGAGGCGTTGGAACTGGCGCGACAGAAGTCGCATACGTAGGCTGACTTTGCGCGGCTAATTAGGGTAATTTCCGCGGGACCGATGTAAACGCCACGTCATTATGACGACCATGACTAAAGACCCCTGACGTATTACGGCGTTTCACGCACAATGGCGAGACCAGAGATTCGCATTGCACAATACTCTGGCTCGATCTATGCACTAACGTTCCATCTGCGCGTCTTCCATGTGACGAGCTCACCCACGCATGTATAGTTTATTTTGCTTCTGTATTCAGGTGTTCTATTCAAATGAAGATAGGATAGTCATGCTTGAAACGTGAATAATGTCACCGTTTAATATTTCAAACTAAATGTAAATTAAATCTTTGTACGTAAATATTATTAACTTGCTTGTGAAAGAAATGTTTTCAATATTACAAGATAATTTACATGAACAGGTAGTAGAAGTAATTGATGTTTCAGTACGAAAAAGATTACTAATAAAAAATAATTCTAGAGTACTTAGATATAGATATTCGCCATTATAGTGTGTTAATGTGTGTTATAGTGTGTTAATAAATAATTTTGCCACAAAAAAATAAAATGTTACATGTAATATATTTTTTAAATAAATTTTCATACATGTATATGGACTCACAATAAGTAATTTTCTGCAAATTCTTTGTAACATTATATATAGAAAGAGAATATATCATAAAATGCTAATGTACGCTATATTGATAACACAAAAATTTTTTTATCGCACAAGACATCCAATTATGTGATTTATAGATATACGATCGGTCTGCCGTATTTCAATTTACGCACAATGGTGCAACCGCAAATTCGTATTGCAGCAGACCAGCTTGAATCGAACGCGAATATTCCATCTGTATGTCTTCCACGTGACGAACTACCCACGGTAATTGAGGTTTATGGAAATAGGTAGTAGTACTGTGCATCGGATAATGATGACAATCTTTTCCAATTAATATTTTTAGAAGAATAAATAACAATTAAATAATTCTATTTTTACATCTAATTTTTATAATAAAGGAATTTTAAAAGAGAAATTATTTCAACTATTTTAAAAGAGAAGAAAGATTATCATATTATATCGATCATTTTGTGATATATGACATTATCATTATATATGACATTATCAATTCTCTTCATGGTTAAATGTAATCACAAAGCTCGCGAATAATGCAATATATATATATATATCTACCATAATTCACAGTGAGATTAATAGTCGGCAAAATGAAATATCTAATAACCTCGACATACTTTATGAATCCTTGCAGGGATTTGTACGTCACGTTTCGCGTAGCGAAATCGATTTCTAGACGATGCGCCTTTGGACGGGCGGCACACAATACGTGTGATTTAGCATAGCACTATAAATATACTTGACTACCGAATGAAATGTAATAAATAGATAGGTTAGGATACATTGAGGGGAAGCGAAATTTTGAGCTGGTGTTAGCACCCTTCGGAAAGTAATCGTGTCTGCCACGATACCTCCTTCATTAATTACGGTTACGAGGGGGCAATATGCCAGGAATCTCGGATACTTTAGTACAGTATTCACCGGAGGGGAAGGCAGACACACATCTGCCAAAATCCCTATCAGAAGGATGATAAATCTTTGCAAAATCAATATCTGTATCTACTTTTCATAGCATTACAGATTATTTGGAATAATTTAATTTCGAACTGACAATTTTCTATTATAGAATTCTACAAAGAGATCCCTTATAACGTATGTGCATGAAACTAGAATTTTATTTATGCATTTTATTAAGCTATGTCAGAGATATGGATTCTCATATCCATGATTCATAAACCAACGCAAAAGATAATAGCATCAAATGTTAAACGGAACATTTCTCATCTTGTTGATATCATCTCAAGCAATTCACTGAATACTCGAGGAAACTAGCCAACTCGCGGCAGTTTGCTAAACACTTGCGAGACATTGCTGAAATTCGAGACTTAATTACGAGAAAGCGGCAAGTTTATACGCTCCGGTGTGGTCGAACGGGACCCCGCGCTTTCTGTCCCAGGTGGAAATGCAGACTGGTTGCGCGCCAATGGGCATTATACGGGACCTGACAGTCAGGCCGCGGCGTGTTGCAGTGATTAATGCTAACTGCGAGCTATCCCTCCTCCGGACTATTGCCATCCACCCTCTCGCTCGCCGGTAACAGATGTACCCCCTATTAATCAATCCGGTCCTTCGTTCCTGCCCTCCCAGTATCGTCGGCGGCCGGGTCTAGTCTCTCATATCATCACTCAACCCTTCTCGCCCTTTGCGTGACGCCGTATAGTCTACTTCCAGCGTGTGCTTCATGTCCGATATCTTCGGCTTGATACGCTCCTGAGATGACCACCCATATCTTGATCTCTATGCACGTTGTTGATCGCGCTCTAGTAATATTGACAAACTCATGTATCAAAATGTCGCATATCAAAACCGAACGATATAATAAAAATATATATAAAAATATATCTTTATGTTCTCTTCATAAATTGTGTTTGTGAAAAAGACACTTTGAAAAAAATTCAGCGACATCCCCATACAAAAAAAAAGAAAAAAAATGTTATTAAATGTTTGTTAAATGTAACAACTCGAATACACACATAAATGTAACATTATTTAAAAAAATTGCGTATTTAGAGCGGTAATATTACAAATATGCGAGGTTAATAATATTATTATATAATTTGTTTCCGAGCGACATGCAACAGTTATAATTCCCTTTGCGTAGCTCCTGCAATGCGAACTACTCGTGAATATATTATTCGCCTAAGAACGAGAGCAGACTAAAAGCAACGTTTTCAAATTTTCATTTGCATTCTGAGGCACATAACTCCGTTTCATTTTGCCGCATCGTTGAGGCAGAACGTTGACTTGGAATACATAGAGCGGTCGAAGGAAGGAACCTCGAAGTACGATGAAAGATACGCATAAAGTGAAATAGTAACGAGTATCCGCAAGAATTTGCTCCTGTCTTTCGCACTTGAAAATATGATTACACCTCACGAATCGGTTCCTTCTCAATTTCAGAGTCTGCCCAGAGCTCTTCTCGTCAAATTAATAAAAAGAATCATTAAAGCATAATTTGATTGGCAACCGTTAAAATTAAAAGAATCCATGTCGAGGTATGATCGATTGCACGCTTTGTAAAAAATAGGGGTTGCCTTATACCATCACAGTTTTAAAAATAATAAATAAATTGCTATCTTTGTGCTTATAGTAGCTATAATCGGCATGACATCACCGTTGACAATGCGTGTCTTTTATTAAATTTACGCCTTGATGATAATAGATGTCCGCGATTAATTGAATAATGGAAAGAACGTAATGAGCCGACACGCGAAGGGTCCTGGAGCTTGTGAAACGCTTTTTCGCTTTAGAACGATGCCAAGTGCGGCCACAAAGCGGCCCTACACGTTCCCCAACCAGCCGCAATATTTTTCGCGTCCATTAAGCGTGATACTCAGGATGGGGTGATACTTTTTAAGTAGAGGGTGAAAAGAAACGTCTTTTACGGCTCTAGTAATCTTTTCTCGAGTATCGACTCGTCTCTCGCTGTGACTCGTTCCGTGTCCGACACTCTATCGTGCTTCTTATTTCAAGCGTCGTTAGTTAAGATAAATTCACTGTAGGTTATTATGGATTATTGTGCCGCAACTTGTGTAGTGTTACGATATCCGATATAGAAACCATCATTCAGTAAACAAAAGGAGCGGAACGAAAGTTCCATTAGATTGACTTTCCCATGTACATATATCATGACTCTGTCAATAACATTTTGACAAGTTGGGGAGTACATTCAATCTCGAAAATCGTGCGATGTTATATAATCGCCAAAATTTTTTTAGTATATACTCAGCAGAATTTTATATCGAGCACAATTGATTAACAATTTTTTTAATATTAAAAATATTATAATATTAAATATTATAATATTAAAAATATTATATTATTGTCAAATTAAAAAACAATGATATATGCTTTAATTTAATTCTTCTTTATGTTATAGATGTATGTTGATAATTAATTACTAACAGACACTAAGAAAATATCACATTTATCTTTGTCAATCTTTGCACGAAAATTCATCGTCAGTAATGCCCAAGTATCTTGCGATACTTAAAAAATATAATCACGTGACATTCTTACGATGCGTCAGCGCGGAGATAGTTAATTGGAAATTAACGGAGGGTCGCAAAACGGCGGCTTAATCTGATATGAACCACTCGACGAAACCTCACAGGAGATCTTCCGTTCCTCACTCATGGCCGCTCGTCAAGTAGCGCGATTCTTAGGTGCAGAGGGCTCGAGCGCGGAGGTAAAACGTTCGGGGAAAGAGGGAAGGAAGGGGGGAAAGCCTTGAAAAGTTTTGAAATTCCGGCCGTGGAGCCGGAGCGCAGCGGAGGAATTGATTACGCAGCGACGTGGCCCGCGATAAATGGTAGTTAGCGGGGGTGCTGCTCGGGGTAGATAGCGCGCTGGCATATACCAAGTCGAGTCTAGAGCGCACGAATTCTTTACAACTGTTTGCCGGTGGTGGTTGCGCCTTGCATCCCATCGACGAGATAAAACACGCAGGGTCGCCGCGCCGCGTTATGTGGTCGCACAGCTACATCCTCCCTTCTCGGTGAGAATCTTCCGCCAGACATCGACACATCCTCCTGCACGATCCCACCGCGATTGCATCGTCCTAGGGTGGAGCGAAACTACCCTACTGATTTTTATTATGCTGCGATTTGCGCCGTGAAATTTGAGAAGACTTGAAAATTTAAGGGATATTTATCTCCCAAATTGATCTTGCATGAAGATACAAAAATAGTGAATGATACTTGAAAAATAAAGAGATTGTCTGTTCTACGATCGATTACAAAATGATGATTAATAGTAAGAAGCTTTGTGAAAATGCTGAATTTAGCTATTAAAATATTAATGTCGAAAACAAAGAGATTCTTGTTCTCTTGTCTTTAACAGACGGAGACATCGTAGGCGACCGAGATACGCTACTGTGGTGGATGCACTGGTAATAGCTCTAATCCCAGCGTAATTACTCCCTTAATTACACAAATTCAATTTGTATGAAGCTGCTGTTAGGGTAACCCATATATCTTCAGGATGCGGCCATCTAACAACCTAGTCTACAAAGGATTTCCAAATCATAGATTCCTCGTTAGAGAAAGCGGAATAGTGGAAAAGAGGAAAAAGGAAAGAGTAATTGCAGTAGTCGGACGAACATAGAAAATGAAAATGAGGAGGATAGTTAATGGTCGAAAGAGGCAAAAGAGGGGACATTAATGGGCACAGAGAATGCGATTTCAATTATTGTCGGCGGCGGGTTTGAATAGCCGTTTACATTCGCGATACCAGTTTCACCAGAATTATTCGCGCAGTTCGTTGCTCGCATGCTCGATTGCACGGTCCTCGATTCTCGTTCAGTTTTTGCGCTGCTTTCGCGCGTGTGTGCTACGCAAAATTATACATTCGATGTAACGACATTTACAAGTTTTTTGTATAAACAAAGTTAAAATTACGTATCAGTGTTTGTGATATATAAAATATTTGAATCGATGTTAAAAGTATTAATTTATGATTTAATTTAAACTGTAATGTTTAATATGTCTCTCGTATATTAATTCTTTAAAGCGTATGAATTAATTTTTATCATTGATTTAAATCATATCGCACGGTTTTTTAACGGAAAAATATTTGTTTGTGACACGCGAAAAGGAAGATATATATACAAAGAGGAACGCCGCACGAAAAAAATATATGGTACGCGGGAATTTTTGCTCGCTGTTCCAAGTTTGCTTCTCTCTACTGGCGGTCATCCAAAAATGTCTCCGTGAAAACTATCCAAGACTGGCAGCGTCTTCCGGCACTCAGTTAACCACCCTATCCACTTGGAACAAAATAATTGGTACCCGGTAGAATGAGTAAGCGCAGTCAATTTATTACGGGACTGATTCGAAGACGATCCATCAGCGAGCTAATAGTCTGTTGAATATCTGTGACGTTTCGATGTGTCGAAAGTCAAATTTCTAGTTAGATAAATATATCCAAGATAAATTGTTTTACAAAATATCTAATGATAATGCTCTACATTGTCGTTGTGTTTTTATTAGATAATATGTAATTAATATGCTAGAGAGTGCTATATAAATCCAAATAGATTAACTATAAAAATGTATATTTTTCAGAGTGTTGTGTAATATCTCTGTAATATTTTAAAGATAATACATTTCTATGAAAATTTGTACATCATTTACATGCTCAGCATGACGTATACGTTTTTATGCCAGTAGATTGAGAAAGCATATCTTTAAGAATGATAAATTATGGCTTGTCGCCTTTTCTTACATACTGCACAATATAAATCCAATAATTAATGACAACAATTAATCTGCATGGATTAGCAAGTACGTTTATGCGATTTTGCATTTAAATGTCGATGAGGCAACGTTTATCTGTGTTGCAATTTTAGCGTAGAAAACATCACGTTCAGGAAATTTTCAAGAAAATGTTCTGCGCTATCATTTCTCTAATACTTTTGCGTCGTAGTACTTGGGAAGACCACCCTCTGCGTGGGTAGGATTATTCATAAATCACGTCTGTGACGTGAGAGGTGGCCTCCGAAGCATATTGGGGAACTGACGATTTATCAATTATCGGATCGATTGGTCGCATAATCAAAATCAAAACTTTGCAGGATGAAATTGATTTTATGCAAATTGCATCTTTATTTAAGCCGGATATTATCGGCTATCATAAATATGCCGCCCACATGTTCGGCCCCTCACGTATTCGCTCTTAGCGCAAGCTTAAAAATTATACCTTTATCAGATACCATAATATATTCTTTTTACATTAGAAACTGATCGACTGCAATATACGAAACTTTAAATGTATTGTATTATGTATTGAATAATATCGTGCTCAATATAAAGAATTGCGAATAATCAACAACTTAATAATTGTTTTATGTTGATTGTTAAAAAAAAAAGATATTAAATAATTTAAGCGTGTATTTTTTTAAATCAATCAAACCCAGAACGTCTTTGACATTTGATTTCGATCAACTGTTATTGTTTCTCAGATCAAGCGATGTTACTATTGTAAGCGCGGAGAAATCAATTCGCGAAGTACAATTCGGAATGTGGGGTTCTATTCTTCACGGACAAATGGGCACGGGGTTCGCGAACGAAGTTCGAGATATCGTTTCGAATGTCCTCTCTCTTCCACTTTCTCTCCTCTTCCCTGGAAACGCGCCGTAGCAATTACGTAATCGACCTTTGGCCCATTCCAATCCATTAAATCACGAAGGGGCGCGCGAATCCAAAGAGTCGGTCCAGGTTCGACCGCCTGCGACCGAGCATATGTCTATTTTGTGCCCGAAAGTAGTCAAAGTGGACCTTTTGTGACATATCGTGCGTGAAGTTGATTAATCACTTGTGTGCGCAATGAAGGAGAGAAGTTTGCTTTTGCAACAATATTTAATGTACAATAAATTGTTTGCGCGCGTATTTTTATTCCGAAAATAATTATTTGCGCAAACTATTTAATAAAAACAATGTATGAAATGAATAAATATCTTACACAAAAATAAATTGTATATGTATCTGGCTACTGTGTAATCTCATAACACAGTAGCTTCACCAAATGCTGATTCTTTTTTTTCTCAATCCAAGAGAGAACACTTCACGCGCGCGAATTCAATCTTGAAAATAAATTTATCTTAAGGATCTCTAGTACAGCTTCCGTACAAGCCGCCACTTCTGTTGGTACAGCCAAGGATAAACTTGTATATGAGATATCTCCAGCTTAGAGACATAAGTACTGGCGCACATGTGCACGATATTCAGCAACGACCGATCGTGGGATAAAGGCTCATACGCATAATCCTTACGGATCTGCGGATAACAGATAGAGGCAGACCCAAATGACGAATCCAACGACCATCGATTATTCTCCCCTCGCGTAAGCCGTACGTCGGCCGTAATCGATGCAATATTAATAAACCGCGATTAGCATGTGCGAAAAATGGATCGCGCGTCGATCGCCCATGTGATTAATGATACCGCGCCGGCGATATACCATTAATACCATCGCGCTGCCTTCCGTACGCAGTGAATCGTCGAATCGTAAAATTAATAAATGATTCCTATCGGCGCGTATACGTTATTACTCACGGCCGATCATCGAAAGCGAATTGATACCGTGTACGTTACGCCAAACGCGCAACGGAACATTGATCGACGTATAATAATCGAGGCATTTACCATTTTCCTATAAATAGCATTCTAATGATATCGATGATATCAGATATCGTCGAGATACATGAAATTTTACATCAATTGATTGTAATCATTTTAATTATCATTTTTATGGATCTCCAATAATATCTAAAATTGATTATAAAAAAAAATATAGTGTTATATATACGTAAATGTACGCATTTTACTAATTTCTACAATTTTAAAATCTATCCTGCAGTTTCAGTGATACAAAAGTTTATTCGCTTTTAGCGGGTACTAATTATCTGTTATAGTAACATAATATAATGCACATAATATGTTTGTACATAATATGTATCTTCGATGTATGTATAAATAATAGAGGAAATAGGTGTGTATTTCGGAAAAGGCATGCTTCGTATTTCCATTGCACATTGCGTGCAACTAACTGCACATATTCTCGGGAATATTCGGGAAACAAGTTTCCCGGTATAGAGTACCGGAGATACAATAGCGAGCTTAATAGTGACCCGTGGCTCTGAACCATCGGTATACTCGCATAATCCGGCTGGATAACAATTACAGCAGTGACCCGGGCCGCACGATGCGCGGAGAGACGAAGAAACAATGGTACACGACAGTGACAGAGGTCGCGTTAGATGGGAAAGCTGGATATGATGAATCCGCGACAATCAATTATCGCGATACAGCCGCGGGGCATCCGAACGGGGGAGGAACGCTCGCCTAATCCTGGATTCGGACAGTGTGGATGCAATATTAATAACAGGCGATTAGTGCGTTCGTTAAAATATACGCTACTCGTCGGAAATAAACATGGGGCAACTCCGTTGCATCGTCTCCCTTCCCGTCCGTGTTTTCCCCATGGATTCACAACAGATGCATGGGTGGAGCGATGGATATCGAGCACGCACACGTGTCTCGTCTCCACGATATGTGTTTGCGCGCTAAGAAGGAATTATAAAGAAAGGAGAACGCGAAAAAAAAAGAAATAAAAAACGAGAACCTCCTAAGATACCCAAGAATTCGTGCTTTCACTTTAGCCTTTCTCCTCCTTCTTTCCATCTCCCTTTTTATTTCCTTCGTGATCTTTACCTTGATCGAGTAATCTTCCTTCTCTCTCGTAATGATCGAGACACGAGCACCCACAGTGCATGTAGAATCATCTTGACAGGCTGGAAATAAATTTCGCGTTGGGTCCTTCTCAGTCTCGCCAGGAATGCTTACCAACATGATGTGTTTGATCTCTCGCTGCTTCTTTGTGTGTAGTACAATGCGATTGCATTTGAAAAAAGGAGAGACGATTATCTCTTTCTATATTCTCAATAGCTGAACAGGGATTTTCTCCGGAACAAAATAAAGTTTCTTTTACATTAATTGTGCCTCTCACGCATTTATGCAGAAAGATTGCTACAAACTCATCTCTACTCTAGTTTTTGCGATTCACTTTACATATACTCGAGTGTATACTGGTTTTTTACGTCGCTGACTTTGTTTACTTTCGTCATTGTGTAATGATTTGCCGTTGATAAACGGATAATAATTGTTGGAAAGTCATCCCGTTTTTGTTCCCTTCACGGTCAAGCATGATCGTTTATCATCGGTTCAAACCGCGACCGTTTGTAGTAAATTGCACTCCGCGTTGCAACGTCATGCCAGACGGTGTTATAACTTTTCCCCTCTTCTCTATCGCCAATCAAAGCAGCGGAAATTGACCGTCTAACACCCGCATACCGTATGCAGCTTTTTGCGTGCGCTATGCTTTTTTTTTTTTAAATCCAAATACTCCGTGTATCGGGAGGCGCGATGAAAGTTTAACGTCATCTACACACATCGTGAATCGTCGATAACGTCTGATGCGTTCTCATCCGAATTTAAAGCTTCAGCGTCCGGCGAAAAAAGTGTAAAAGAGAACGGCCGATTATTAAATACCAGAATATTACCGGCCATACAAATGGAATTCCATTAAATCTCGAAAAAAAAATCCAGGATTAATGTCACTTCGATCATAGAACAGCTGGCGACATTTTATGTTGCTGTTACAAGGAATATAGTTACTTTATGAGTATCGTTTTTAGCGGACTTCATCAATAAGAGGATTATTGCATCTATAAAATCTGCGGAAGTATTACATGTAAAAAAGAGCTTGGGAAAATAACTGACACATAAAAAGTAATATAGAGCGGGAGATGTAAAAGCTACAAAGAAAAATGTTGCCTAAAACAAAGAAATTGATCATTCTAAACTTCTCTTGAGTATATTATCGATTCGCTCAATGTGACCAACAAGATGCAACGGGTAAATCGATTTATTTGTTGCTCCGACGTCGGAGCAACGAAACAGACGGGCGGACGTTTCGCCGTTTGGCAAACAACCGTCGTCGTCGTCGTCGTCGTCGTCTCGTTGCTTGGCGTTACTTACGACGAAGTGCCTCTTCGGTGCGTCAATAGACAAATAGCTGGCGCGTTGCATTTCAACCTAATGCACTCGGCCGTTCCCTCGATAGCTGCTCCGTCCAACTGCACGGAGCTGCGTTCGGATATCGAATTGCGCATGCCACGTTCGCTACTGTACAATTCGTAAAAGAAGCTCCGACGTCAAAGAGAAGCGTCTGTTTGAGACGACTCTATGTACAGACCATGCGTTCTCGGCCACATATGTATTACGCATATATATATATATATATATATATATATATATATATATATATATACATGGTGTGTTATATGTAGTGTGCGAGTGAGGCACGCCAAACGAAGCACGTCACGACGTTCAATAAACGTATCGCGCGGAGTTATTTCATTTTCGACCGACTCATGTGTAAAATATCAAATAAAATGTGCGGAATGTTTGTTTAAGTGGTCGTTCGTGGTCGCGACCGTTCGCGGAGACGGTGGCGGCAGCGGGTGGGTAGCAGCGGGACGGTAGGCCGGGGATGGATTTTCGACGCTACATGTGTGCGGGGGAGGAAACGTTAATATCGCGCTACCGGGTTTGCAGCGAGAGTTGTCGGGTTCACAAAGTGAGCGAGTGTTGACACTAGCCGTTCATTCCACCCTCCCCTCGGTGTCCGCCTGCCCCCGTCCTCCCCCCTCCGGCACCTTGTTTCGCCCGAGCCACCCTTTTCCAGTCTGCGCCCTGCGCCTTCCGTGCTACCTCTGCCGACGGCGCAAACCACCCCTGCCGCCGACCACATCCGCCTCTGGCAAAAGCTCCGTCGGAGTTCCCCCTCTGAGCCGACCTTCCAATTTTTTTTTTTTCTCTTTGTCGCCTGAAAGTGTCGTAGCAGTTGCCGGCAATATCGGTTGGACTTAATTACTTTCATGAGATATTTTCTCTTCCTTTTAGCGATGACGCACACAAACAATGAGACGATTCAATTTTCAAGATAAAGATCGAACCACGAAGATTGATTGCTTCGCGTTTCTTAGATTGAGCATTAAATGCGATGCGCGAATCCAGAATTATCAGATATACGATTTAAATTAAAAAAGAAGTAAAAGAAAATTGGAGCCCCGTTATACATTCATAGAAATCGTGCATTTCTCTCAAGCCATTAACAGCTGAGATTTTAATGAACATTCAGAGAAGGGAGTGTTCTAGTTTATACGATACGACTTTCGTGTGTAGGTATATATCGACGCAGGAGGCCGCGTCTACAGAGTCGGCCAACATGGTCAAAGAAGATGAAATTAAATTAATATAATCCCGTACACACCGGCACGCAGCACAGCCGCGCATTCGAGCTTTGCCACGACGGAGGCAACAAATTATAATGCCATAATTGAAAATGTTCTGTACTGCGTGCGAGAACGGGCGCACGTTCCCCCCTCTGTGCCCGGCGTGGCACGAAAATTTCAATTTCCCGGTCCTCGTAAATCTGAGGTGAAGTAATTATTGTATTCCGCCGACGCTTTCTTAGACCCATTCACACCCCCTCCCTCCCTCCCTCCTCTCCCTATTCACCCCCGCGAGGAAAAGCATTTTGCGCGTCAGCCCGACGACCATGGGCGTAACTATTTCGTTGCTCTTTTCCGTCGTGTTATTACGGGATAATGTTCACGTAGCGTTACGCGGCGGCCTAATAAAGGGGAATGCACTGTGCTTTTAGATAATGAACGATTTTATGTTATGATTTCATTGAAAGAAAATTATTACGAAATGAAATAACGTATTTAAAAATCTCAAGTTATTTAAAAATGTTAAATACTTTTAAATTTACATTTCGAATATATTGCAAATATATATTTCCTTCTTCTTAAATAATTAACAAAGTAAATAAAAAAATGTGGAATCTTTAAACAATGAAAAATTTTATTGATTATATAAATTAATAAATTTAATTTATTTGCGTTATAATTATTGGTAAAATTAAAATTTATAAATAATTATAAAATAATAATATCTGAAAAGAGAGATATACAAATAAGAAATAAAGAATTAACTATGCTCTACTTCTCTTAATTTTACTTACGATAGACATAATACTTGTCTAAGAGATGAAATAAGGTTCACTTTGAAATAAAAACTTAATGAAATGGAAATTTTTTTTACCGACTATTATTTTTTTGATGTTATAAAATGAAAAGAACGCGTCACGGTTTTGTATAGTTTTGAGAATCATCGCATACTTAGAACGTTTTTAAGCGTATAAAGCGGAGCCCCTTGCCCGATTCATTCTCAGCCGCATTCAGAATTTTCTGTAGAAGCGCAGTTTGCCTCAGTCGCTTCTGCTGTCTCGTTTGGCGGGTCATTTGTTAAGCGCAGACAGCTTTTACGTGCCCGCCGCATTTAATTTCACAATGCGCTTTAACGACACCGCACCGGAACATTGAAACGCCACGCAAACCGAATCAATTCCTCCGCGCGCTAGTTTCGCTCGTTGCAGAAACAGACGGTAAAGACACCGTTTGTGCGAACGTTTAAAAAGTCGTATCTACCAGCCAATGGTGCCTTAGAGAAAAAAGCAGAAACTAAAAAAATAAAAATCTAAAAGAATAAAAATTAACAAAAATGGATTCGCGGGGAAAGAAAGGTGCGTAAGAAAAGATTTCGAGAGTTAGCGATACTTTCTCTCTTATGTACTTGGTGATATCGGACGATATTGGCTGCAAAGATCAACGATTGACACCTAGTTGGAGAAACCGGTGTTACGCCAATGAATTTTCTCCTTTCGAGAATACAACTCTGTTCAAACTTTGCGCCAGCGATTCCCCATTCCGCTGGCCCAACGCCGATTAAGCAAATTAAATTTCTTCCGGAAATACCAACGAAGAAATCACAGGCCCTACCTTGGCGTTTTAACGTCATTAGTGCGAGAGTGCCATGCATTGTATCGATCGGTGGAATACCGTTCCAAGGAGAGGGCAAGAGAGCTGAGGAGAGTGAGGGTAAAGGGATACTGATAGAGGGTGGAAACAGGTGGGAAATAGCCGCGAGTCTTGGCTTTTATTCGTAACTTTCCGCGGGCAAGCTAGCGAACAATTTTGCAAGATCTCTCTCTCTCTCTCTCTCTCTCTCTCAACACATTATTGATCTAACGGAGTTTCAAAGGCTCATTAGAATGCAATTTATATATATTGTACCTTTAAATTGTCTCGAGGCACTCGAATAAAATTTTTTTTTAATTAATTCTGAGGCCCGCATTCATAGGCCGTTCTTATTTCAAGACTATCTTAAGTAATGTCTTTAGATGCTAATAGATGCGGCTCTGTGATTGGTTTATGACATCTTAAGATTATACTTAAAACGGTTTTAAACATAAGAATCGATTATGAATACCGGTCTAAGACATCTTTTATGCGCCGAGTTAAAAATTAAATATTTTATTCTATTATCAATATTGATATAATAAAGAATTCTTATTATTTCCATACACATATATATATATATTATGTAACACTGTAGTCTGTTAATTTTTTAATTATTTACAGTTTATTCGAGCTGCATAAATATGTGTACTGCATTTTGTGTTTTTTCCTTGTATTATTATATGTATATACAAATGATAATCGATTTATGATTCCATATAATTATATATAACAGATAATTATAATAAATTGTTATAAAAGTATATAGATATTCGAAATATTATTACGCGACTTATAGCATAAGAAGGTTTCTGCGACGAGTTTCGATTTACCCTACGCGCTTGCAAAGTCGCGTGCGATTGATTTATCAATCGTTTCACGCGATGGTAGTTGGAGTTTACTACCACAAGTATTCATGTACAAATTTCAATGTGAATCATAGATATTATAATAAAACGTAAATATGTTTGGTTTACCAATTAAAAAATATGTTTACAAAGATATATCAGAATAATTTATTCATAAAGATCATTCAATCAATTATATTATTTGGGGAAAAAATATGTGAGAACCTAAATGCGTCCAGCAACTAGTCATACATTGTCAAGGACAGATCCTTGTTAGATTCGACGTGGACTGAACCGACAAACGGGGAGCACGTGCTGCAGGAAAGGCGACGACAAATTCAATTTCGCGGAATTAGTCAGCGGTACATGCAAATCAGCACGAAATGAACTCTGTTATATTGTATTAGACGTCCAGCGCGGAATTTCGAAGAGAAAACAGAGTAGCACCCGTGGAGAGAGGAATGGGATAATTGAGAACCGAGACATGCAGATCCGCTAATGAGAGGACCTTGTGTGTCCGAACGACTGTACTGTCGTACTTTTCGAATTGCTTTTTCCTCTTCTTCTTCTTCATCTTCTTATTCCTTCGCTTTCATCTTGATTTTCTCCTTTTCTTCGTCGTCTTTCTACCACTTCTTCGTATCTTCGTCGTTCGCGAGCTTCTCTTTTTGCGGTTCCGCTCCTTTCCAGTTGCCCAAACGGTCGAGCTGTGTCCATGACTGAAAGACGTTCCTCGGCATATATTTAAGTTTCATGAGCACCATATCGTTTTTCAGTTCATTTGCTCCAAATCTCCGTGATCTCGTTCGCTCTCTCTTGAATTCGCAACGATCATCGAAAGTGAGTAAGTAGTCTTGTCGGGAAGAAATTATGGCGATCCCTCATCGTCGGATCCCGCTCGCTCTCCTGGCCTCTCCAGCCCTCGCGCCGATTCGCGCGAAGCATTATCAATTGAAATCTGCCTTAAGCACCGCGCCAGTTACAGGTTGTTAAGAAGGTTCTCCATCATAAATTCTCGAGAGCGTTATATATTTCTGGCTCGCAGTCGCTCAGCTCCAGGGGAGTGGTTTTTAGCAACGTTTTAATTAATGTTTTCTTTTAATGTTTTAACGGCGCGACTAACCATGCTTGAGAACGTTTCTCATGATTCTTAATACCTTCGCGTCATTTAAAGAGCAACATGAAGAACGTCAGAAAACTTCTCTCACAAGAGAGATTTGTGTATTTAGTAATTACATCTTTGGTGCGAACATCATGAAGAGTAGCTCTTTATAACAAAATGATAAAATAATAATGTTTGTAAAAAGAATCTCATTCTGCGATAAAAGGAGGCTAGAAATAGAGAAATCAAGTCTAAAGAAATAAAAGCGATTGCTAATGATAACAATAATTATACCGCAATTTCCGATATTAAAAATCGTTCTGGTTTATTGCAGAAAAATAACAAACGTCGAGTGGCAAGAAACGAGTTGAAAGGCACCGACGATTTCCAAGATACTGACAGACGCGCTTATTATCGATAATATAAACGTTCGTTTGAAAAGTTGCCACGTCGCAATCCTTAACGCGATATCCGCTCTTATCCTGCAAAAATCATTCTCTTCTGCCGTTTCTGCCTTTTGCATCCTCTTGTTCATGACTCAGAGAGACGGCCGCACGGTACCCTGAAATTCCGGATTGGCCACGTCGATCCCGCATTAGTCTCGTGGCTAATTAAAACAGGTAATGCCTGGTGCGTTCGCGCACACCGAGCCGCGCCGCCTGCATGTTCTTTCGCCGAACGACACAATATCTTGAGAAACCTAACGCTCCTAACGCATCCGTGAAAGCTCGAGTATGGCTGTATGGCGGCCGTCTCGTGCGTTAATTAGCAACCAGGACCGCGTGCTTATTTCGACCGTGCTAATGAGTATTTGAGTAATGTCTTGCGCGCCGCCCTTTCCTTTCTCGCGAATCCGACGTTGACGTATTTCTTTACTCGAGGTAAATAAACGATTATTAACAGTCTGCTGTCAAGCGCAAGTTGCGCATTGCGAGGAAAAGAAGCAAGTTCGTTTATAAAAAAGAGATAAGAAAGCATGTTCTATACGCGTATGTAAGTGCATGTATGTAAGCTTATACTCACTCTGGAGATGGGTGTCTGTCTTTTATAAAAATAATTTTCTTAAAAAATAACTGAGTTAACATCTTATGGAAAAATCGGGACTCGAGTCTCTTTAAATTGTAAATCTCTTGGTATGTAGCTAACTATATAATAATTAGTCTTGACGCATACACATCTCATGAAGTGGAAGGAAGCGAGTAATTTACGAATAGCTGAGTCAACATTTCCAGAGTGAATATGTTTTAAGCGAACCAACACCACGACTGCGGCGGCGTAATCAGATTCGCTTCGGCAGGAAATGTAGGATATAGGATGTTCTGCGACTATTTTACGATACTTTAATGGAGAGTTATTTGGAAAAAATTATAATAATCGTAAGTTTTTGAGTTATAAGTAATAAATTGGCCAATCATCAATCAGATAAACTTTATGAATTTAAACTAACATGTATGTATATTGAAAGACAATGCGTGCGATTGGAATGACGCGAAAAAAATTAAATTGTTATCCATTCGTGAATGAATAATTTATATGAAATTTAATTCTAATCTTCACAAAAATTCTTAATAAAATTATACAGTTAAACATTCAATGAAAAATATTTATCGTGATATTTATAAATTGTTTTACGATCGTTTTTATATATAACTTATATAGTTACTTTAAATTTAAATTTTTTTCTGAAATTACTCTCTTTTATTTCTTTCAATTGAGATAACAAGATAATTCAGAGTCATTGTTATAATTATGAGAAAAAAGAAGAGATGTTATTTCACATAGTGTAAAGCTGTAATGGATCCTTTAAATGTTAACACAGTTTCGTCTCTGAATTTTCTTTACTGGAAATTCGTTTCTTCCCAATTACGAGCAGCAGTGTGACTTTATAGACTCGGATCTATTACCAAGACAGTTAATAAATAACAGAGTAGTTATTTCAGGATCGAGTGAGTTTGCAGTGGTCCTATTTTTCGTCTTCTTCTCCGTACTGCTGTTTGCCTCTTCTCTCCCTCTTTCTTTACCATACTGCTATTTTCTCTCTTTACGTTCTACCTTTTACGGTGCTTCCATTGATAAATGGGGGAGCAGAAGCTTTAGTTTCTCTCGAAGAAGACTCGCCGATGGATACAGCCGACTCTGTATCGGTCCGTGCCATCTTCGAAGCCTTTCTTCTTCCACTTCGTGGTTGTCCGTTAACGAGGTACGAAAGCGAGGAGGCGGGTTTAAGTCGGAGAACAATCATTCTGACGATTATTCGAAAACCGTGAATTCATTATTGTTTTTTATATTATTCAACCATTTTATGAAGTACCAATTAAAGCCGAGCTTAAGTGGAGTTTAAATAAATATCTCTTGAAAACAGATATCAATGCTTCAGCTAACTCATCTATAATCGATACAATTTATTTCATTCCGTTATATATAAATCTAGAGCCGCAATAAGTCGAAAGTAAAAAAGCAATAAGAGAATTCTTAATCGATCTTATAATTAATTCAGTAGAGATAGATCGATGAAAGTTCTCGAGGAAAGCATTTATGTGTCTCGAAGAGACGAGCGATCGGTCGATTGAGTAAAGTTTATCAGGATAAGAAAGGAGAAGAATCGGGCAAATCGGCTTTCGAATGTGAAAACAGAAACTCGCCGAAACTGGTTTTTCGAAGACGTTTTCGTGCACATGGTTAACGAGCCGTCAAAGCGAGAATTTAATTTAACGATCGAACGAATCGTGTTTGCTCGCTTATCTACGTGTGCGACGGTCCTCCTTGTAAGATATCTTACCGTTACTTTGTCCACAATTGACACGTTGAAATCTGCACGATGCGCCCAACGAAGAACACGAGGAGTAATTTAGCCGATAGTGCGTATTTCTTTTGCTTCCGTCGGAATCGAGGAAAGTGTTTGCGATGACTCAGCCACGACTCTCGCGAAATCGCAGCACCGGCGGAAGTCCGCCGCGCGGTGTCTTTATTGCTTTCGAAGCATTTCAGAGGAGAGAATAACTCGCGTGCTGAACGAGACCCTCAACTCCTGGAATCTATTTGCGTATTTTCCTGCTATTTCTCTCATCCGCACTCTATGCAATTTTGTATATATAGATACAAAATATATAGATATATAGATGCTACTACAGTTTTGTTAAATCTAGCTTTTGTTAAATCAGCTTTCGTTAAATCTAATTATAACTATCACTCTGTAAAAAAATGTAATGCTTTTAAAAGGAGAGCTATAAAACAAATGCACATAATTTACTACAAGCTATTTGAAATAAAACATTAATTTTTTTATATATAAATTTATAATTTATATTTATAAACTCAATATCATTAAATATATAAAATATTTATTATAAATAAATATTTTATATATAAATATTATATTTATCTAATATATTAAGAACAAACACACACTCTCTACATTATCAGATCAGAATTTATGTTTGAAATTCCACAGAAAATTGAAGTCACACAAGAAACTCGGTACTTTTTATTCTCGCATGCTTCAAACGCGAGAAGCGACAGCTAAAAAAGATTGCAAGAGAAAAAAAATTATAGGACGCATCAGCACGTTACATGATTCTCTGACATGCGCGTGACTAACTTCGGTATCGTCCACTCTTATCGGGTATACGTTTACCTCTACTTCACGCGTCACGTGAAGTATCACCCTGTCGCGTTGGTAGGGTACGAATTTCTTGGCTTATTGTTGGTCGTTCGACGCTTTAATCCCGCGAGACGCCGAGCCCTCGAGGGAGCAAATATTCTGTCGATAAGAGACTCGAGATAAGATGGACACGGGCGAGGCATGTGCGCGCGCGACTCCATGTTTTTCACATGTGAGTTTATATACACATACCGGCAAGACTGTATGTGTACGCAGATCCTCCCGTATACAAAGTCTGACGTTTCGTCCATAAAGAAATTGGTCGCGAGCTCCATAAAGAAATCCGGCCCTTCGCAAGGAATCCTTCTTTCCGCACGTGTTTTTGTTCGTTTTTTTTTTTTGTATCATAAAAGTATCGTACGCGCGATTTTATTTACCATTTTATTTAACATTTATTTTACTTTATTTATCAACATGTTTCTATTTAATTTATAAAATAATTTTTTTCTGTTGAATTATTGTGCCAAAATTATTTATATTACTCTTATTATCAAATATTCCTTGCATTTCAGAATAAGTTTCCCTTTTGTGATTAATTTTTAAGAGAGTTGAAACCCTCGAGAAATTTGCACGAAGTATCGCGCGATTATTCATTTATGGTTAAATGTAACCGACATATAGGACGATGCTTATACAATGTCACGAAGAGCCACGCCGTGTACTGGCGTATGCTGATGACAGTGCAGATTGTGCCTGCTCCGCCCATGTTTTGCATATACTCGCCCGGACTTACGTGTATGCGGTACATATGTACCTCCGACCATCCTCCAACGCTCATCGACATCGTTGCGTAAATAATCCAAACTAGCAAACCGAGCTGATTACCTTTATGCGATCACACAGACGACCAAAATTCCACCGTTCTCATCTCCGCCCATTCTTTGAACGGATCTGTCTATCGATTATGATGCAACTTTTATTACATGGCTTATATCGTTTTGTGAATTATGCGGCAGGTATTCGATGCGGAATACCGAACCAGGTAGAGCCAATGAGAAAGGGTTACAAAGAGTGCGTTGTTCGCGGGACAAGCGATATTAATAACGTTGAAGCTCATTCCGCTCGTTGGTTTGCGAGATAAAAGAAAATAAAATGACGCATTATATCGATCGTTATCGGCATTCCGCGCTTCTCGTAGCTATAAAATTTAATAATTGATATTTCTTTTTGATATATATATATATATATATTTATGTACTTTTAATATAAATTTAAAAATTGCCTTTTTCTATCGTTTACAAAAAAATTAATTTAACGATAATTTGATAGAAATTTAAATTTGCGGATAATTTGCGAACGTTATCAATATTGAACATCATATTTAAATATTATATGTATATTTATATCTTATTTATGTCTAAATTTTATATATTTTTATATATTTTATCGTGTCTTTGGCCAATTGTTTCATATATTTAACTTTTTTTATTAGATTGTTATTATTAACACAAAACTTATTTAATTATAAAAAATTAAAAAATCTTATTGCTGTAATTTCTACGAATTTAAGATAGCGCCATGACCCGATTAATATTCCGAATTACAAATTGCATAATCGATCGCATTCAAAAATGTGCACATGGGCAGATACTTCATTAGATATTAATGAATTTCTCTCAATTCAAATAATAGAATTAAGCATTGTAGAATTTACTATTCTATAATACGGTTAATTGTAGAAGGTAATAAATTTTTTTATTTATTTAGAAAGAGTTAGTGCGTTCATCTCTAAAATGTCCACGATTAGTTTTTTATTTTACTTCTTACGAAAGTAATGCAGCTTCGGAGGCTTGTTTGCCGAATGTAATTTTGGCACGATTCGTACAACGCGAAAACACGCACTCTCGAAGGGAAGGACAACACGAAAGGAGATGACAGAATGTTTCTGCGTTCCCCCGAAGGGGAATATCACGAGAACGATCCACCTTCGTGCCACGTGGACGGAACCTTTACGGTGTGATGAGCGAGGGCGAGTTTCCCACATTGACTATCTCTCGATGCGTTACCCGTGGGATCGTCTTCACATTGCTTAGAAACTTTCGTAAAAAACGAGCGAAAAGATGGAGAAAATAACATCTTATAGCTCTATCCCGATTACTTTCGTTCACGTTGAATGTCGTCAAAAACAAATGGTGTCATCTTGTTTAATATTGATACAACGAATTATTAAATAAAACAAAGGATCCTGCTTTGATCCGCAAGATTTCACGATACAATCGCGACTTTTTATAAGATACGGATAATTTAATTACACGCGTCATATTGTATTTCTAACAATAAATTGTCACATCATAGATTTCCTAGATACGAATTATTTTGAATTATCAAGCACAAAAATTATACATATATTTTTTTCACATCCTGCGATTTCGAATCGAAACGAAGATAAGTTAACACAGACACAGATGCGCGGCGCGGCGAGGGCGGATTTGTTCGAGTTCAAGTTGAAATCAACCGGATTTTCGCCATAGCATGAACATGAAAGCCGAGCGGATCGTATCCGCTCCGGTTTTACAAATGACAAGACAAGAACGGGTCGCGCGCTAGCGCGCGCCTATCTCGTTACACTCGGTGAATACATAAATATAAATTACTTAATTTCGTAACTCGGTTTAAGTTCGCGCCTACCGGAGCCTCCAGCAGAAGAGACGTGATCTTGAATTCATTGTCTCATCAGGGCGCACCTCGCGACGATGTAGCAAGTACATAACTGTGTATACGCACGCGTACACAGAACGGCGACGCCTCGCATAATCTCATTGTCCTAAAACCATCTCTCTGACTCGCTCTCTCTCTCTTTTTCTCGCTCGCGTTTTCTCTCTATCGACGATTCGCCAGCTCTATGAGATGTGTAAGCCCTCGAGATGATTTTTATATTCGGCGCGCTGCCGCGATTTGGTTTGCTAATAGCGTTTCACCTCAGAGAATTGTCACGCGGGATTTTAAAAACTCCCTAAGTTAAACATATATTTGTGATTTGTTTTATTTCTACCTTGATTAAATTCTCGCATTTTTTGTCTGATCAAATACTAACTAAAAGTAAATATTAACAAAGTATTAAAAGGGAACGTGGTACTGAAAGAAATCATCTCATTGATATTATCTCATCGACATGTGTGTGCGACAGTTATAAAAAAAAAAAAAATACTGACTATACTCAACAACGTTGCAGGTATAAGATTACAGGAACACATCGTTCAAAGGCGCTCGTAATGACGATACGTCACATGTCACGTCTGGCAACAGATGAACAGCAGATTTTGAATATCATGTTGCACGAGAGGGTTGGACTGCCGCATATACAATTATAATAACGCGCGTTTTACGTGTCATTTTTAAGCCTTCAAACGGTCGCTGAAAATGTACTCCTGTTATAACGCGGTTAAAAAAAGAAGCCACCGTCTATGCTCTAAAAATCGCTTCTTTAATATCATAAAAATAAATTAAAATACCAACTATTATTATTTGGTCTAAAATGTATATTTTAATATAATATAATTAATGTATTATTATTGTTTATTGCGGAGTATTACTTTATATATTAGAGACTCAAATATCGGAGCGCAATGTATCTGACATCTCTCTCAACTATTTGCACATAATATAATTTATAATGCCGATTTCAACATACAAAGATAATACCGTTACGTTAATTAACCGTCGAGATTTATATTTTCCTGCAAATAGAAAAAGACAGAGAGAGAGAGAGAGAGAGCCACATGCGCATATTCGATTGTTTGCCGCATGATTAGACTACGTGATTAAAAATATCAATGAAAACGTTTTTGCATACATAAACATGAAATAAATATTTAGTTACATGATCAAAGCTGATTAATTTTTACGTTTTATTCATTAACACTAATGTTTTCTCTAGTGTTTTTTATCCATGAGAGATATTGCTCGGATTATCTCGATTCCATCGCATTCCTTCTCGCCCAAGTATTGCTTCTTCAACATGATTTGCATACATCAATTAATTCATTGACGACTCGTCTTAGGCCAATGGGTTAATGTATTCCGTTCAAATGCTCGGCAGTGTTAAATCAAGATTTCTCCTGAGATAAGCGTTCCATCGCGCTCTAGCTCCGATTCACTTGGCATACTTTAAGAACCCTTCTCGGTATCCCGTCGCGTCCTTTCCTCTCCCTCGTCGACTCTCGTCTTTCGGCCAGTTAATATGTTAATTGTTTTTAATGATTTAAAATGCGCATATTCTGATGCATCGAACTGTCATAAAACGTATTGCCACATACGCTTTAACGCGCTAACGATCTCTCTCATCGATATGGATATCGACCTCGAATTCTCATTTAAAGATGCCTTAAAATGCAAAGGAATGTAATCGATGGAAATGGGTCATTTTTGGAGGCATAAAGATGAGACGAGGTATTCAGATAGAGGAACGTTTTGAAGGAAAAATCTATCGTCTCGCGGCACGGTACTCATTCCAGCGAATCTATTTGGAACACGATCATAAAAGGAGACTGCGCTCTCCATATCGGAGACTGAGCTCTCCATATTATTTGATCAGACACGACGTTACCTAAATTGTTCCAGCCCGTTCGTGGCTGCTATGGAAAATTGGAAAAGCGTCTAGCTTTTGAGGAGAACGAACAGAGTAGAATGCGACAGTAGAAGAAGGGACCTGCGAAGGAGACAATATCGATCGATTTACGAAACCTTCACGAGAAAGAGAAAGAAAAGTTTCATATATTTTAGTTGAATTCTATGCAAGACATATATTATTCCATTAATTTTACTTAGACTGATTATTATATTTTCTCTCAAGTGCAATCTGCAAGTCTTCAATATCATCATATTTTTATTGACGAAATATTTCCGTTGATATAAAATTAAATTCCGTTAAAAGATATATTTATATACTCAATTTCTTTTCTTTAATCGCCCGCCAACTATTTTTTGACAACTTCTGTCAATTATCGAATGGATTATTTTTGTCCAATCTAAAAGTTGAATATAATTCTTTGATTGGACTAAAGGTAGATGGTGTTATATAAATGCGCGCACGTGAGAGTAATATCCTAAATTTTAACATATATTTTTGAAGTATATAGCATGGTAGAGATGGAGAAACGGCATTCGTGCCTAGTAGAAGCTAAACGTTGTTCGGGGGCTCGTTCGGGGAAGGCGGATCAAGGCATTTATCCTCTATCCATTCTGCATCCTGGCCGATTCCGCCTTACCTCTCTGTCCGATATATATATATATATATATATATATATATATATATATATATATATATGCGGGTACGAAAATTTCTCTCTTTATCCCTCCCTTACCCGCACACCGCAGGGAATTCGAGGCGTTTCCATTGTGCCGTTACAATAGCCACGGCCTTCGCCAGCTGTCGGTGGAAACAAATTTCTAATGTCGTATTAAACAAACCATTACAATGCTCGGATCTATGGCGGAACATTTGACACAGCACGCGCGCGCGCGCACACACACGTAACGAACCGCTATATTGGCTTCTGCCGTCGATTGATGCGAATGGTCGAACAATAGAGGCCTCGCGGACAATATTGCGTCGTATGCGCGCGACGTACACTACCATCTAGCGAACGGCACGAGCCTCTTGACGTATTAGCACCGGATTTGTCAGATTAGAGGAGAGATTTACGAGGCAGTTTCGATTTCTGTTACGCGTCCATTCAGTAGGTCACGTATCGATGTCGATCAACACTAGTAGCACGTATGGATACTTTTATTAATTTCTTTTCCGAACGTGACTAAAAATGATATCTAAGCTTATAAAATTGCATTATGATGTTAATAATCTTTTCCACGCAGTTTATGATTCTTCCTCCATCTCTCCCCAATTTAAAATAAATAATAGTAAAAGGTGAAAAAGATTCCATTTCTCTCCTTTTGTCTCAGTAATTTTTTTATTTTAATATAAAATATTCGTAATTTGCTGGCAGCATTTAAAAGCATTGGTCTACAATATAGTATTTTGATAAACACATGTTGATTAAAAGTTTCTCATTTCTTTTTTTTTGTTAGAAATATGTTTAAAATTGTTCAAATCTATGTTTTTGTGTGTGCAAATGTTATCTATATTTTTACAATTTATATTAAATTTTTTATCAACATAATTATATATTTATTATGAGTAAATATGTTAATAGAGGCTATTTTCATGAATTATTTGTTTGATTAAATCTTATTTACAACGTTTAGTTAATTGTAATAGGTATACAGTTCTCCTTCATCATCTTGTTGATACAAGACTCACAATCAGGAAGTCACGATTACATTTGTAATTTCGATACGATGTAGAAATTGACGATATGATTAAGGCGACGCAATAATCCATTGCGAACTACGTGCTTCGCCGACGACGGTAATCCACGAAGGTTGACGTGATTGGCAGTGTCAGTCCGTGGGATGAAGCGCCGCAAGATTAGCAACGGAAGCGCGGAAGGGTAATTTGTATTCAAGTTAGGTGTTGTCCCAGCACCTGGCAGCCGGTATACCTCTCTTTCCGACTCGCACCCACCTTTTCTTCGTCTCTTCCTTTCCTTCTGACATTCTCACCTCCCTCGTGTTCTCTCATCTTGTCTCCGCGTCGACGTCCTGTCCGTCCTGCTAGGTTGACGTATGTCCCCATCGATCACATCGTTCGCAGTCCCCTTTTTGGCTCGTGTTTCCACGTCCACCTTGCACTATGCTTGCCATTGAAATTCCAGCCGAGTATAATAAGGTTTTATTGCTCTCGCGGCCCAGCTTGAAAACAAAAGATGGAGGGAAGGAAGGTTCCATGGGCTGTTAGAGGCAACGTAGAGGAGAACATCGTGAAACTTTCGTCTAGCTTGAGGGTGGCTAGAACCGGCCGTAAAGCAAGAACAATGTCAATGACGGCGAATACCTTGACTGTATTAAAAATCTATCCCCTAGATCGTGGCTGAATTCATTGAACAATTAAATTCTCACGTTATCAAAAGAGAAACCGAGAGAGGGAGAAACATATTGTAATTTCAGGAATGCAATCGTTAATTTATCAAACGCATCTACGTACAACACACAAAGACGCGATTTAATACATCGAAAATAACACACACAAAATACGTGTGTGTGTGTGTGTATATATATACCGACACCCATTTTACTACAAATAATTTTTTAAATAAAAACTTAACAGTATTTCAGGAATATATCCAATCGAATCACTATGCGGAAATCAGCGGTAAGCAGACAATATGTCAAAAGGAATCTTTACCGGATACAGGACATGCGGACTTGTTAGCTGAAAACAAATAAGATCTGGGTAGGCACTAACATGAGCCGTATATATCTGCTGGGCCTCCATCAACGCCCATGGGATTATCCATCCCATCTCGTTTCCACAGCATCCCTGTCAGTCGCCATCTGCTCGTGCCTTTGACGATTTATTCTTATTACTTTGTTCGCGAAAAACTTCAGAAGATTAAACCACAAACCTCCTCGCGGAATTTTGCGTGAGAGTACGAGGGTGAAAACAAGATGAGGTGACGAACAAATTTGCATATCGCAAACGTAGAATACGGAAAGAATATTTCTTCCATTACCAAAGCGGGCAGTATCTATTTCTTTGTATTAAATAAAATTTTTGATATATAGCTTATTATATACATATTAAAATAACAACTTAATAATCGAAAGTATATAATACACATCTTCGTGTTTATATTTATCATTACAAATTTAATACTTATTTAAAAAATGATGTATATTTAATAAAAGAAAAATAAAAGAGTTTAGAATATGTTCTACAAACACATTTAAATCGGTTGAGAGTTTAAGTATAAATATCTCATATTTCGAGTAAATTTTTTGAATGGCATGTTTCTGTTCCCACGAGAGTTGACGGAATGTTTTCATAAGTAAGGAGGGTTCAAACCTCTAAGCGTCGTCTCACGTCCTTGCACATCTCTTTCTATACCAAAACATGAAGACCACGGAAATAGGTCAGGATATAAACTTCCATATGCACGTACTATTTACTAACATTCATACAATTAGCATTATTTGAGCAGCGTACTTACATATTGTATGCATATTATATGAATATATTATATATTATATGAATACTTTCAAAAAATAAATTCATTGAAAATAAAAATACATTTACTGTTTTATTTCACGATATGTAAAAAGAAAATATGAAAAACACTCTTTTATCTTCCAATAATTTCGTTGTGCGGAAAGAAAACAGTATACTTTCGTATCGTTAATTAAAATAAAATAAAAGATTTAATAGTCTTTGTATAAATACATGTATATTGTAGACAGGAGATTTTTTCAATACGCTTTAATTTTGATACCCTTTTTTCCATAGAAGAAACGCGACATTAATATTTGTAAAAGTACGTATATAAAGTATATACGTATATATATATATATATATATATATATATATATATATATATATATATGAGCAATAAAAATGTAACGACGCCAAAGGCCTTAAGATATATGTAACATCTTTTTCACTTATGCCACATATATCATATAAAACGTGTAAGTAAAAAGTGCACGTACGTGGACGACGGAATCCTTTGATCATCTTCGCATCTGGTGTAAAAGATTTAGAGCAGCGTGAGTTCGCTCTTTCGTCCCCATATCGGCGTCTGTGAGGCTCGCTTTGCCTCGCTCTCTTGGCGAGCTTCTCGCCGTTACGGCCGTTTGGGAATACAACCATTATCCTCTCGACATACAGATGAAAGTGAAACCTGACCATAGGATTTATCCGGCAAACGCGCCACAAAAGGGATGAAAGTTTTCCGCTAATTCTACCGCAGACGCTACATGACCGCCGCCGCGTAAAAGACTTTTTCCAGTTTTAATCGTCCTAAAGCAAGATTGCCTATTTATGGTCCACCGTTTTTAAGTGAATTTAACTACAAGGTTCGCGTTGAGTGCGAGAGAAGATTGTTCATTCTCAAGTAGGATATAATTTAGATGCTTGTAAAATAAAAGTCGCGGCTTTGATCGGATAGCTACTTTATTGAATAATTGATATAGTCGGTCCATTGAATTATGGAATAAAAATTATAGTATGGTTTATACGCATCGTAAAAAAATACTTTGCCATTACTAAGTTATTGACGTTTTCTGTAACTACATTTATTTACCGGTGTAAAAATGCTTTATACATGGAGTATAAAATTCTCTTTATGCAGCTCGGAACAGCTTGATATTCGCGTTTACATTATACAAGAAAATTGATAAGTTATTTTATTACTATATAAGATATATAAGTTATTTATAAGATTGTGGATACCGTAAAATGGAAGTTTAATATTTTATATACAAATTGCTAGCATATAAAACTCGCTGTAACTTGGAAACAAGTAGATATTATTTATAAATAATACTTGAGCATATTTACAAAATATTCTCATAACTAACAATAAATCAAAATTATCTTCTTTATGGATATTTATTCATTAGCCAGTACACTCCGATAGTATTATTATGCATTTCATAAGTTCGACGATTTTACGTCGCGTTATATTACATATAACGCGTGTTACGTCATCAGCGTTGCATTCTTTCGCGCTTGTAACAGTAGTGCAAGCGCGTATATAAACCCGTCGTAACCGCGTTGTAACCTTGCCAATTTAGACGTAAATCGCATTCTCGGCACCGCGAAACTTTCGCGAAACGATATTGTTCTGACACTACGCAAACACAACGAAAGCGGTGCGCAATACCGGGACGGATGTAGCCGGGGCTATGAATTATGCAACCCCTATTGGTTGCTAGCACCCCTCGGTAGCGTAGCACAATCCTCACACTCCTTTATTCACTTTCGTTGTCTTTCTCTAGAATTTCTGTGCTAGAATACTACTGCATCTCCCAACTCATCTAAGAATCTAAGTGATGCAGCAAGTATAACCGTTGTATCGATTTAAGTTTTCGCTGTTGCATTCGAAAATAATATACATCGCAATATTCATCTCGAAAATCGCATCTTTTTAATCTTCAAAATAATAAATAAAATATTGTACGCAATAATTATTTATTAAAATTTTAATCATTTAAAAAAATTTGAATTTTGCTTTATCTTGTTTCGCTTACTTCAATAAAAGCTTTGCAACACAAACAGTCAGCTGGGTATCGAAGAGGAGAAATATTAGAAAAAAGGTACAAGTTTTTTTTCCTTGCAAATTGTCGCAGCCGCATTTGAAATGCTTAAATAGAACGTGTCGTAAAAAGAATGGGATATTTTGATGGAGACTATACGTTTTATCTCGGTGAGAAAAGTACGAACTTCCCTTTCACCCTCTTTCCATTTCTCCCGCCAACACTAAAGAATCGCGTCTGCTATCTTTCTTCCGCAATACCACTGCTAACGGGTACCATTATCAATGGCAGCGGCCTAATGATTTTCAAGCAGACCACCCGTTTTGTTGGCACTTAACTGCCTTTCTTCAATTTTGAAAACTTGGCGTATTATTTATTTAGAATTATAAATTATGTTAATTACATAAAAAAGATACTTTGCATGCTTATATTTTTCCAGCAGGAACTATATTATATAGTTCGCTCTATATATAGAATTTGTAACAATATTTGAAAATTACAAAATGAAATTTTCATTTAAAAAATATTAATGTTATTTGTCAAATATTTTTTCTAAATAATGTTATACGATTAACATCTATAATGATGTAACAAAAATAGAATAACTTTACATTTTTCTCAGTTTTGTAAATTATTATATATTTTATATCATATTTTATTTTTACGGAAAACTTGATCTATACAAGAATATTTAATTTTTTTGAACTTATAGAAAGAATAATGTGGACATTCTACTAGGGATAAATCTGGATGACACTATCAAGGTTGTGAAGCACAAACTCGAGTTTGTTTTGAGGGTAAAGTTAACGCCACCGTAATGATTAATGGATTACCCTTTATAACGATATTGCTCTAGAGAACATCAATCTAAGCAAGCAAAAGCTATTCAGAATATGCCGAATATCTAATTCTAAAATCAAATGTATCATGATATTGCGAAAACTTACAAGACAAGTTACTATACAAATAGAAGTTTTGTTTAATAATTTAATTTATAACTGTAACATCAAGATTGTATCTTTGCATCTTTAAAAATTTTAGAAGATTAACAACTATTTCAATAATTTGTAGAAGAGCAATTAGCTTTATGTCTCTATAATTATTACTTAATTTAAGACCGATATTTCAAATGATCAAAATTGATTTACTACTTGCCTCAATTTATTATCCTAAAACTAAAATAGTACAGATACTTAGACATCTCTTTTAAATAAATTTATATTAAAAATAATCTGATCAGATCATTTTTACGCACAAATGTAAAATTCTGTTCTGAACATTATCAGAAAATAGTATATCAATAGATCTCTCATTTCACCGCGACAAATCGCACTTCAGCCAAGTTGGATGATTTATATCGTTATTATTTCGCGGTAAGCATTAATAGTCGGGCAAACACAGTGGAAACATGTCAGATACACGCAAAAGAGCGAAATTCCGTGCGAGCAGGCAGACGGGACAGGGACCGTGCACTTTTATATTCGCCCACTTCTTTTCTCTGCCACCGATCGTTAATCATTTGGTATGGCGCAAGAGAAGAAGAAGAGAGAGAGAGAGAGAGAGAGAGAGAGAGAGAGAGAAAAGTTAGAATAAAAAAAGCGAGAAAAAATAAAGAGCGGTAAATGGAAAAAAATAGTGATCCAATGAGGTATTTTTCAGACGCTATGTCATGTAGTAGAGAAAACACGCTGCTCGACCGCATCAGACACCTTCATGATGCTATTCAGGTGTCTACATCTCGTACAGTGCAACGGAAACACGTACGTTTATAATACAATTATAAAAATCGATATCGGTGCTATTACTTCGCGATGAAAGAATTTGCATTCTATTTCTTAAGGATAGCCAAAAATAATATAATTCTGCTTTATAGTTGGTCTAAAATTTTTGTTTGACATAGTTAATACATTTCAATATTCAATTACTATTTGTTTCTAATATCCATTATGTCATAAATTTAATTCATATCTTTCTAATATGTACTAATATGTTTAATAAAATTACAGACGTAATTAAATAATATTAGGCACATAATAATCTTTTCTATAATTATAATGTTTTTTTATACATTTCAATGTAAATTTATATTATAAATTATAATTAAAATTTTTACATTGTACAATGCAGTTTTTAATTCGTCATCCTTTCTTTGAATATTTTTGCATTTTACTTTCATCAGATTTCGATACTTTTAGATATTTATATTTTTGTAGATGATATTATTTAGATTCTCGTGCAAATTCCAGCAAAAAGGCAGAAAGTAAGATACGCGGTGGCGTTGTAACTACCGCAATATATGTTGCCAGACGTGAAATGCACAGTCATCTACGGTGTGCTAGCGGTATAACGTACATGTACTTACATCGTCTCCAAAGAGCGAGGATCGATAGCACCGGTCGCAAAGGGGATGCATTAAGGCTATTTTACGAGTATAGGATATCTGGAAAGCAATACTCCATTCTTGAGAATCCTCCGCGCC